>NW_010138302.1:45773-59177 GCF_000699245.1 Pterocles gutturalis
CCCGGCATTCCCCTGGCACCCCGCACGCGCTCACCAGCTGTCCCAACTTCCAAGGCGCTCCTCAATTTTCTAAATATGTGCCACATAAAAATAAAATTTCGGACAGCAATACACTGAGGAGCCCTGTGCCTGCAGTGCATAATTCGTTCATAGTGTCCATAGCCCATTATTCCCACATTCCTCCCACAGAGCTATCAATTTCATCTCCGGCCAAACTGGAATCTGAATCTTGGGAGAGCAGTGAAGTGGTGCTGGTGTGAGTATGCCACTTTTTTTTTTTTTAGCCCTTCTTTACTTTCCTTTTTTTTTTTTTTTAATCCCACGCTGAAAGAAATATTACATTCTCTTTGTGTTCACAGGCATGAGCCGCCTGGAAAGAGCCACATGAGTAACTCCAGATTCACAGATTTGGTAGATTTCAGAGGAATAAAAATTTGTGACTGTCTGTTAGATGCTGAACCACACAGAGAAAACTTCTTCTTACCAAAATAAAACTGCCAGTTGTTCAATGCATCTCTGACCCACCAGCTCTCATGGGAAAACATGGGCTATCAGTGTTTTGCTAATGGGGTTTCTGTTCATCTCATAACATGTCTGATGATTTCTGTAAGTTTCCCTGTGTTTGCCATTTCAGTAACCAGAAGCACAAAACTTTCTACAGATATCAGTGGCGTTTAATTAACATAGCAACTTGGACACCTGCCCCAGCACAGCAATAAGCTGTGGAGAACAGTTTGTACTGCATTTAATCAAGTCAGCGGCCAGCGCGCTGTAGCGCACTCAGAAGGGTACCAACAAACCACAGTGTAAATTTGGCTCAAATCTCCTAGCTTTTTTTTCCCCCTCTGTGCCATTTTGAAGCTACCCTCAAAAAACTGTCAGGGAAAGGCTAATCCATTGCACTGCAACAATAAAACAACAAAAGATTGCTCACATGAAGGAAATTGTGTCAGATAAAAAGAGCTTTTAAGGACTAATGAAGTAACTGGCAAAGCAATGCCATCATGGACTTCAAGGCTGTTACCTGTATCCAGATCTACTCTCTGCTTGCTATGTTCAGCAAATAAAATCCTTTTTTCCAAAAAAAAAAAAAAAGTTCTCAGCTAAATTTTTTATGTCTTTAAAAAAAAAAAAGTCTTGGTAACTGATAATAAATATTAAGTGAACAATTGTGTTTAACCAGCAATAGGAAAATCAATAGCAGTGGATCTCAGATATTCAAAACTCATCTGGACACATTGCTGGGCAGCCAGATGTAGGTGGCCCTGCCTGAGCAGGGGAGTTGGACCAGATGATGTCCAGAGGTGCCTTCCAACCTCAACCATTGTATGATTCTGTAACTCTGATGAAAGATATGGAAAATTTTATTTAATTAGTATTAATGTGGTTGCACAGAAATGCAGATTTCTAACACAGGAGCACCTAAAGTTCAGAGTCAAATGTGAATAATTTGAGAAAGACAAAAGGTTATTGTTATTCTTGCTTTACAGTGTGAAAAGCAGGAAGTGTCCCAGTGTTAGAATTTATCACATCTGATATTAGCTATCTCAAAGTTAGGCATTTAGTCTAAGACAGAGGTCGAGGTTCTTCTGTAACCACGTCTTTACAAAAATAGTAGAGGTTGCTGGTGTGGCCCATACCTCTTGAGTGGAGTGGACCCCAAGGCAAAGCTCTCTCTTCATTCATGCTTAGGCTTTTTTTTGGAAGGAGCCCAGGAGAAAATCAGCACCTATGCAGAACAGATTATCAGAGTATAAAGCTAGAGTAGATTTAGTCCATGCAGAATCTAGAAAAGGGAGTGAAATGTCTTCTAGCTGTAGCATGATGAAGGACAGAGCCTAGGAAACAGCTTAGAGCATAAACTCCCTTCTAGATGGTAAAGTTAAGTGAGATGAATCTGGGTCTTGATGGCTTGCTTAAGAAAGTCAATTGCATGGAAGGTCCAGGGCAGAAATAGAAGTTGAACTATGTTTTCCAAATTCCAGTCTGGCAAGACAGACTTTTGCTAACACTGATCCTCCACTATGACTGTCTACAGGTTCTTGCTTATCATTTTCCAAAGCAAAAATTCAGCAATTTAATGGAGTCTTTCCTGGCTTTCCCTGGATTTTCTTAATTTTCTTTCTGGAATTAAGAGGCATAAGGAACATGTAAATGATACAGTAATTTTGTGAGAATTCATATGCAGTTTCCAGGAACAGATATGTTACAGAATCATTACACTATTAGCATCTATCTGTAGTCCTCTAAAAATCATTACAGCTTTTAAAGAATTCTAATTAGGCATGTCTGAAGTGCCAAATCCAGGTGGATTTTCACCCACTTTCAATAATATGGCTGCGCTGAGCCCTCACTGAAATAGATCATATCTCTGGAATCTAGCTGTAATGGAGATCAGGTTCTGACTTACCCCATAACCTCCCAAAATAAAGTTAAGTTGCTCTGATGCAGTCTGTTTTAAAGCCCTGTGAGGCTTACAGCTGTGTGCCTGTTAACATACCCTCAAGTCACTTTCATTCAGTAGTTACAAAACAGAGGATTAAAGCAGAGAGGAGAATGAGGAGATGGGTCATTCTGCTCCTCTCTTTCTCCTGCAACTACTTTTTAAAGACTTTCTGGCTTTGTTTTGTGCTAATAAGGTACTTTCCTGCACACACCTATGGAACAACGCTGCATCATCTGCATCTGCTTCTCATCTGATGCAGTATAGGATCTCAAGAGTAAGGGGGGAAAACAACCATTTCTATCCATAATTTTGAACACATAGTCACTCTTCTCTTAACAACTGTTCCAAGATATATATTTTAAGGTGATCAAAGTGCCATTTCCATAAAAAGGCCCTGTCATCAATTTATACAGTACCTGAATCTACATTATATCAACAAAACTCTGCTACTATTAAATCTTTCTGATGAGCTAAAGTAGTATATACATGTCACTCAACATGGCCAGGGTGAAACAAATTCAATGAAACAAGCTCAGTGGTTTTGTTTTCATACAGATCACATCTCTGCACTCAATGTAAAGAAGAAAAGACTTGGTGGAAATATATAATATAAGATAGCTGCACCAGCTTTCAAATTTATACCCCTACTTCCTAGTTTCAAGACTGGACTGTATGTTTACAGTAGCATTAAATGACTTAGCAGAAAGAATATAGGGGCCTTGTTTCACAGGCAGCTGGTACAAGGACTCATTGTAATGTATAGGTCCATGTTAATGTACATCACCTACATAATAACAAGACTCAGACTCTCCTTAGAAAGTGGTAGATAAAAACCCAAACAAATTTGAAGTCAATGAGCTCTTTGGGACTGGGATTTCAAACAGTATATTCCTGATCCTCCCAGTTCAACAGATTTCAAACACAGACAGTAGGATAGTCTTATAGCTGAAGTCACTCCTTCATTTTTTTAAGCTTGGGCCATTTCAAAACCAAAATAGCAGCTCATGGGCTTAAAGCTAAACAAATTCAAAATACCCTGCTGGTCAGTCACAATCTGTAATGTTAAGCATTTAAAAAAAATCTGTGAGTACAAATGGAGTCAAACAAGATTCAGTTTGAAAGATTATCATTATTTTAAGATAAAATAACGTGAAATCTGAAGTTCTGCATTCTGCAAGCAAGTACGTCTTTATATAGAAGTCCTCTCAACTAGACAATATGACACCGGGGATTTTTTTTAGATCATTGTCTGATCTGATTCTGCTGTTGCCTTGCCACAAGAGGAACTGTGTGTAGGCAGAAACAACTTCAGTTTCTCAGTTCACCAAGGATTTTGCAGTTTAGAAGAAGCTGTAGTGGTTCTTCCAGATCCCCTTCCAAATCCCCTTCCTAGATTTAGAGGGTGCGCATTTTTAAAACCCACATGTATTAAAACTGTTGATAAATCCGTGAAGTTATTCTCAAAGAAGCAATGAAAATTCATCGTATATTCACAGACATACTATGAACACACTCATCATTGCTTAATAAAAGCAATTCAAAGCCAGAAAAAAATATATATTAGTTCCAAATAGTTTTGGTCAGGCCATATAACCACAAATATGATCATACCTCTTCTTTTCTTTTTTTAAACTATCCATTGTGCTGATATATGACACTCACTGTAGGTGAATCTTAAAAATGAAATATTTACTGATGAAATCATCCAAGGGAATGAGAGCTTATAAAATTTTTCTTGTCATAGCAGAACTGCATAAAAAGCGGCAAAGGCTGCATGATTGTTCACATGTGTTGTTCACAGTGCTTTAATGAGGACCTACAAGTGTTTGGAGGTTGCCAAAACAGCTGTTTGTGGGTCAGGAATAGACTGGCCAGTCTGGCAACATATGAGCCTTTCTCAAACAATGCTTGCAGTACAAAGGACAGCATAGGGAAATATGCCTGTTCTAACACTTACTGAGATATTAAACTGTAGGGGAAAAAAAAAAAAAAAACAACAAAAAAAACACTGAATGGAACTCATACCCATCTGTATGCTCTTAAAATGGCCCTGTAATATACAGAGCTTAGCCAGAGATACATACTGAATCATATCACATTTGATTTTGGAAAAATGTAGTTATGATTAAAGGCAATAACAATGATTATGATCATGACCAGATCATCATATGTTAATGTTCCTGTTTCTATACTGTACAAGAGATACATATGGAGCTAACCCCTGGTGCAGAGAGAATGAATGCTCTCATTTAAATCTGTGTGGCCATCAGAAAAAATGGGCTTGCACTGCTGTGGGAACAGCCTGTTTCACCAGAGGAGATGAAATATATTCCATGCACCCCTGTTGTAAGTAATTTCAAGGCTACACATGGAGCTGGTGTCCATGCTATAATCATTCTATCAGGATAAACTGCACAGCTTGCAGGACTTCACCATATGTGGGCCATGATTTTACTCTCAGCCCTGTGACCACACTAGTAAAATCTGAAAACCAGTAGGAGCGACAGTAACTGCAACAGGAGAAACAATTCCTCAGTGAGTCTACTGAAAGGAAAGTCTATGTAAAGGCAAGTTAATTAGCATTTCCTGAAGATAAGGCTCAGGGAGTGAGAAAAAGACAGTCTCCAAAGGGTGGGTGCTTGAACAGGTAGAAACAAGCCTGGTGACATATGATCTGGGTTTTTTTTTAACTGAAATCCATAATTATTGTTATGCCTGTAATGTTGTCAGTCTCCACTGCTCCAAATACTATTAACCATTTGATACAAAAAGGTCAAAGCAGCTGATAAAATATGATTTTTTGTATCTAAATATCCAGCTTTATTATTGCTTTTTTATTACCATGGCACAACCATTAACTGAACCTGCAGCATTGTATGTATGAACCTTATAAGCAGAGCACCTCAGATTCCCTCTGCTGGGTACAAACGTGGCTCAGCAATTTTTAGAAGATCCATTGGGCAGGAACAGACCACTAGATTTTGCTAATAAAGAGTATCAGGATGTAATAACTATTGGATTTGCTGTGATTTAAAAGCGTTAGCCAATGAACTGTGCCAACATGGCAGCTCAGCATGGGAATTTTGCAACATGTTCCTAATGGTTTTGAAAACTAATGAAAAAGGACATTGACGAAGGTTATGTTGATTGTCACTTGCACCTGTCCACCTCCTGGTTTCTCCTTTATACTTCAGATCTGTTCAGGATCAACACCTCCTTTAAACCCAAGAGGAAAAAGGAAATAGCGATGAGAGCTTAAAAATTACACAGTCACAAAAATATGAACGAAATGTTATCTCATTTAGTCTTCCTAGATACTGTTCCTTCAGTGTTAAGCACCTTGATGCTTATTTTGACTTGCGTGTTTCCAGTGGCTTTTTAAAATCTATCATCCCTCTCAAAGAGCATGGTAGTTCAACAGCGCAAAAGGAATGTTAAAGTTACGATTCTATTAAGTTCTGTGAGTAGTGTTCAAATTCCTACCACTAAGATAATTTCAGGGATTATATATAAGTCATTAGCATTGTTAAGGGTCTTATTTTCAAAAATAGCTTCTAAATTTGAACCAGTATAGCATGGCATGCAACTGGTTTCTTGTCTCTGAAACAGTAAATCCCAGATCCTGGAAAGCCATTTCATCCACCTAAGCTTCTCTTGGGGGCACACCTCCAACTAACTTCTACCTCTTCCCATGCGTGCAAGCTTCCACTCATGTAAATCTCATTGCAGTTCAGACTTTCTCTTGGCAGAACAGCAGAGAACATTTTGCAGAAGCATCCACTCTTTGGAGCCCTTTTCGGTGAGGAAAAAAGAGAACAGAGAAAAAGCCCCTGCACAAAATTATTTTTGGTCAGAGAACTCAGCACAGAGAACTGCTGAAGTGACAGAGATGAATCCAGCCTAAGGTGGCCGCCTAAGGTGGCACTCAGTACTTGCCAGCTGTAAGAGTGTGGATGTATTATTCATCTCCCCACGGAGAAAGAACAAGGGCCATCATGGCAAAGGAAACAAGCCATCTCAATGCAACTCACCATTCTCTCACCACTGTCACACACGGGAGAGACAATGAGACAGCAAAGTGCCGTGAGAGGAACTTATTTTGAAACTGCTTTCAAAACTTTACTCCTCTGTTTGATTTTCTTCATAGTACTAGGTCTGACCAAATGCAAAAAAATCCCCTATTTCTTTCTCAAAATTGAGGTAGGCTTTTGCATGTCATACTTGTCAATATAATGAAGTCCAAAGGATGTCAGACAAGTATTGGATACATTTCCAACATGCTTTTGTTATGTCACACCATGAGGAAAAATATGCCATGGACAAGTATCACTAACCTGTTGTGTGAAAATGTTGCTCATGTGACAGCTCTTGGACCTCACTGACAAATGTATACAGGCCACAGAAATCATTCTGTTCATAGTGTACCAGCTGTATCACTGCACTCTTACATCCAAGAAGAAGTTTCCTCGAGAGAAGAAGTTTCCTCGAGAGAAAACATTTAGAAGGTGTGATACTACCATTGGGGCTAATATCAATATACAAAGGCACGTGATACTCTGCCACTAACACATTGCTGTAAGCATGCTTCCCATCACAACACTTTTGACTACAGTTTTAATACATTACACTTTTCCCCAGCTTGTGAGATAACACAGAAGGAAACCGTTGCCCAGATTAGCCTTTTTGACTTTGGCACAGTCATTAAAGTCCTAAAATCTTTTTAAAAATCATTGTCAGTGCTGGTCATAACACTTTGAAAAGGATCTAACAAGAAAACAATGGCTATAAATGGCAAGCCAAGATAAGTACAGATACAGAAACTTTTGCATAAAAAGGGACTAAAAGTTTATGACTGCTCAGAAGGAATCATACTAAAGATTTACAATCAGAAAAACCTCTGTATCTATTCTCAAGACGGTAGAACACAAGACAACATGCTGTGAAATTACAAGGTGCCAAAGGAGAAAATGGATGACTCTTCCAGCACTAAAAAAAAAAAAAAGTTTTATCATGCTGTTCAGTGTGAGTAGAGATGGTGCTCAATTTCCCCATTACTCTGAGGGATACCTCATACAACATTACTGTGCTTACGGTAAAATAGCATGTGGTGAAACACACTGTCTTTGCCCCTAACACTTCTTTTGCTGAGAAGAATTAAGTGAAGAAATGACAAAGCACCAACTTTCAGATATTTTACTTTACAGTCTTTGTTTCTTGGAGAAAATTAGGTTAATATATTTTAAAAGACTGGGTTTTCCACAACATGACAAATGAAACATTGAGATAAAACAGTGAAAATAGTGTTTTCTCCCCCAAAATTGTCACAAAAAGAGTTCAGTGGGAACAAAATTGTTAAGTGAAAATGTGTTTGAAATTAAGACCTGAATGAAACAAAAATTAATCAAAATGTTTTTTTTAATATAACAAGTGAAAAAATTAAATAGGCTTCAAAAGGGAAATATACAGTCGAGTGAGAAGAACATATGTAATTCGCTCAGTTACATTAGTTGAGACAAAACTTTTATAAAGGGGAAATCCTTTACGCTTCAGGGTAGCTTCTGTTCAAGGTTAGGGAGAAATGTCTTCAGTGAATTGCTTATTTTACAGTTAGCATTGCAAGATGCCTATCTCTTCCTCTGAAGTGTTAGTGCCACATTTCTTGAGCATTTGGAGTCAGAAATACAAGATGGTGTGACCTTAGTCACATGGGCAGGGTCTCGGATCTGATGGGAATCAATCATTTGTGATGTGTTCAGGATTTCATACCCCAAAGAAGCTGGTCAGGTCCCAGCCACAATGTTTGGACAACCATTGTGTCAAATTACTGCTTAATACTACTGGAGACTAAATTCTTCTATGAGTGAATAAACAGACAATCTTCATGTTCTTCGCATTGTTTCACATAATACTATTCCTGGTTAGGAAACTGGCCTACCTGGAAATTCCTTAAGAAATTGATCTGTTTCATATTTTGAATGCAGAAGACAGATGAAGCAATTAAAAAGAAGTCCTGAATGAAATCTCTGTTCTACCTCCTTGTCTCGATCTTTCTCTCCAAATATATATAAAGACATGTAAATATACATATTTAGCGAGAGACAGATATGAAGAGACAGAGAGCTGTGTTATAGGAACAGATACTAGGTGAGCACCAGCTATGTGTTCTGAAATCATAAGAAATTAAATGAGAGAAAGTGAGTGTTAAAGTCTACACACACCCCCCAGAACAGCAGGGCACATATCATCTTGTTTGCAAAACATCTATAGGTTGACGTAAATTTTAAGGTTAGCTTTTTTTCTCTTCCAGATTTCCAGCACCTTGACTGAGTTAGCAAGTGGAGCTTCTGCTTACATGGATGGAGTTTTAATGCAGTCCAGCACAGCTCTCCTTGCTGTCTTGCCATCTCTTTGTAAGAAATCTTTATGAGCTACTTCTCATAGTCTCAACCACAAATACTGTGGCAGCTTCAAGTAAAGCCCAGTGTTCTCCTAGCTTATGTTGCTACCTCCACATTGCTAACTCTTTTATAGTATTTAATGGAGCGAAGTAAGCCAAGATCTATATTTACAAGTCTTGCAAATGGTAGAACTGTATCTTATTGCAGAGAAGTTCTGACTCAAAACTGTCTTGTTTAAAGAGTATAATCTATTTGCCAAACAGCCATTTGACAAACATAATTTTTTCTTTCTTCAAATGGTTTCTCCTGCAAGGAATGACAAGCAAATAAGTCAGAAATTGTTACATAAATTACACAACCTTGAAGCTACTATTATAAATTGATACTTGTTTGAATGCTTGATACAGATTCAAAAAAGCAAAACCAGTGAGTTCACCAAATCTTAAAAATCATGTTCTGAGCTACTTAAACAGTCATCAAAGTGACAAAAAGGAAAGAGGTTTTGTCCCCAAATCATTTTTGATGCAAAGTTGTGTAAGGATTTGCATAAGTCACTAATTTTATTCTCCCTGTCTACTGGTGAGCCAAGTAGGAAAATATGAGCTGGAGATGTCCAGAGGAACCAACATGGGCATGTCATCTAGCACCACGAGATTAAGTAGTCAGGTCAAGATCCTGACCAACCATAAAGACATGAATGTAAGAAAGGACACTTTCTATCCAGTGAACAGGCTAATCCAAAGCCCGTGGAAATCCACCTGGCTTCAGCAAGTTCTCATGAGCTTCCTAAGACATTGCCTTACGAAGCCTGTCTTTCAGGTGAGACACTTAAGGGAAAGCTACTAGGAGATTTCATCAGCAACAGCTTTCAACAGGTTTCCTAGCTGCCAAAACATTCTCACGTGTGAAGTAGAATACAGGGATTACAGGTTTGAAGAGATCCCATTGACATACTTCTCTGCTTCACTATATGCTTCCCATCACGTGGGCTCTCAGGAAACCAAAACATTGACCTCAGCAACAGCATCATGCAGACAGCTTCTTACAAAATCTGAATTGAACACAACCAGTGAGTACTCTCAGGAGTAAGATGGCACATGGCAAATATTTCTCATTTCCTTGCTCTTATGTAAGTCAGAATAGTTTACTCTAGTTTGCCTTTAAGATGTGTTTTTCTTCAAGGCAGAAAAAAAAACCACATCAGTTTCTAGCACTGCCCTTCTAGTGTTTTTTAACAATGCAGATTTAAAGCTTATTTTTTGTTGTTTTTAAATGGAATTATTTATGTTTAAGAGTACTACGTTTGGAAGAGATTTTTTGAGACATCTGAATTGAAAGACAAGTCAGAAAACAGCTCTGTCTGTTTTTAAATGGGATCCAGGTTGGAGGAAGTACTCCATTGCCTGCCTGTGAACAGAGCAGTGAAAGAATAAAAATAAAGTACTTTCTGGCTCAGCTTAGTGAGCCAAATCTTGGGTGTCTCTCTGTTGCACGCAGCACTACAGCAGAAGAAGGAGTAGAGCGTCTCTGTGTATTAGAAATTATTTTTCATCTCATACATCACTGTCATTTTGGTCCTGTGATTCCAGAAAGTAGGCTAATCTTCTTCTACATGCATATCAACACAAATAATTTAAAATAATAATTTAGGGCATTGGGGTTTTTTATATTTTGTCTCCCCCACAACTCCCTCTGCCTCTCCTTCCCTCTCCAACAGATGGATAAAGCAGATGTGTCAGTAGTGAGCAATTTTAGCCAAATGCCTTCTTGAGTTCAGCCCAGGTGTCAGCCTAACAACGAGCAGAGCATTCCTTGTAGTAGCCTTGGTGTATTAGAAAAGGATTTACTGTCACCACTTTCCATTCTGCATAAAAAAATCCTTATAAAATATTACAGCAAATAATAAGGGGACTGTCTTGTACACACCTCGGCTCAAAAGCAGCCGTACAAAAGTAAGCAGAATGGCTGAAGAGGGAAGAGCCACTTCAGAGAATACTGTCTGAGATTTTTTTTAAAACACCAAACAATGTCCACTTATCATTGACCATGCATAAACTGCTTCTTATGGAGATCACTGGAAGAAGAAAGTTAAAATGAGAGCTGCTGGCAACAGTAAAGAAACAACTGGTGACTATAAAAACCTGCTCAGGTCTCTGAAAACAAAAGGTTAGCATCTGTCATCAGATTATTGTAGTCAAATAGACAGCAAAGAGGAAAGGATGGTTTTGTGCACTTGAGGAAAGAAGGACTGAAGAGCTGGCAATAGGGGAGAGTACTCCTGGGCAGTTTATAGCTCAGAGGGGAGCTGTGTGCTTAGGGGTATGAGTACCATCAGGTTTGGCAGGCAGGCAAAGACGAACGTGGATGTTTATAAGCAGAAAGCTAACAGAAGCTTTTTGTAGCTGGTGAATGAATGATCTTGACTGGGGAGATTTAGGCAGCGAAGAGCTGGAGGAGGTGACAGAGAGATTCAGCAGTTCTAACAGTGGCAAATTTTTATCTGTGAAGACTGTGGGAAGGTAAAACAAAGGAGTCTCAGATAAGGCACACATTGGAATTCTGGGAAGATGCGAAAAATATGAGTGGACTCCACTTCAGAGTCCCCTCAGCTAAGTTAAGCTTCTGCCTCCACTGTTGCAGAACAGCGAGGCTCTTTTGTACTTCAGAGCATGATGGGACTCCATTGCATATCTAATGCAGGGATGCCTCATTGAGTCTGTGGCTGTGCGAGCTGAACTGACACTGTGGTGATTAGTGAAGTTCATATTACTGAACTCCTCGAGAGCAGATTGCGGACTGCAGGGGGTAGGGAGGGTTTGGATGGCATACATCTGTCTATGTGATCAGAGAGACCAATCTACTTTTATGAGATTCTTTTAAAACAAAGAATGATCTTTGTTAGGCCCTGGGGGGCCCTTACCAGCAGCATGAAGAGTACTTACTAACCATAAAACCATGTTTAAACTGATAATATTCAATACTCCTGCAGGGGAAGGAAAATCACCAGTATTGCTTGGATAAAGATAACTCTGTGACACACGACCAACAGACGGACACACATCAGAGACTGTGGCCCCAGACTTTCCAGACATGACTGCTACTCCTAATTTGCCACACCAGGAGTGGCCTCCCAATGCAGTTTAGGGTGAACTTGTATTCTGAACATTCAGTCAGTTAATTCCCTGACTTGAAGTGTTCAAGGCCAGGTTCGATGAGGCTTTGAGCAACCTGGTCTGGTGGAAGGTGTCCTTGCCCATGGCAGGGCTCTTGGAACTCGATGATCTTTAAGGTCCCTTCCAATCCTAACCATTCTATGACTTTATGATTCATGCCTGCAGAACTTCACTAGAGGTATAGGTGATTTCAAAATTACTTCCATATTTTTATGCAGCCTCCACACAGATGATTACAGTTGTGTTGTACCACTAGGGCTGACCACTTTACATTGTCTCCCCTGTATAAGAGGTGAAGAGTTTTGGTGCTCTCGAACAAATATCTTTTTCCTTTTTTCTTATCCTTAGCTTTCAATGGTATCAGCATTGAAACAAAGGACTGGGACATTTTTGACAGTTACATGAAAAATTCAGGCTTTCCTTCACCAATTTGGGACACCACTCCCTTTGTTTCCATGGGATCAGAATATTAATTTTTAGATTAGAAAGGAGGAATTTTCCAGAGCACAGTGGGACGCCATGGAAAATATGGAAAAGAAGAAATCTTGCCTTAGGAGCAAAATGCAAACATGAAAAAAGGAAGTCAGAAAGGAAATAGGGAACAGGGAGTCAGATGGAACAATTTCCAAAACCTTTCTAAATGCATATGTCATGCCAGCGTCTGTGTGTGCTGACACCAACATTAGACTCGTCTCTCCACAACTCAACATTTCACAAGGTGCCTAGGCTAAAAACGCCGCAGAGGAGACATTTATGTCTGTCTCACTCTGCATTTCCTTCAAAGAGTGGAAGACAGAAACCTGGGTTGGGTTTAGAGGGAAGGAAGGTAAAGCAAGATACAGAGAAATTATTTCACCCATTCCACTTCATTTCTGATTATCAAGCCTCTTATACCTCAAGTTCTTGCTGTGGAGGAGGTCTCACTTTAGTCCTACTCAATACAAGTAGTCCCTGGTAGGGATTAAGGACCAGACTCCAGAAAAACCACGATTTATCTGTATAAATAGGAACTAGAGAGAAGCCTCAGTAGCCATCCTTCACAGGTCTGCATGCAAAATGGGATAACTCTTCTTTTTCATAAGCTCAGAATCAGAAGCATCAAGATATCATTTTACAGCATCTGGGAAGGTTTTTTTATAGACAGATCTGTATAAAATGATTCCATTTAATCTGAACCAAACTTCACTGGTAGGCTGGCATTCCCACAGATTTCTCCAGGAGTTTGAGCTGACTCTTACATTTTGAATTTTCTTTCTTCACTGAGGTCATGTGAAGGCAGGCAGGCAGTAACACCTTCCAGCCCAGGAAGGTAAATTGTAGTGGGGAAACTTCCCCTGTTGTATAACACTAGCACTGAAGAAGTGTGTGTATATATATATATATTATA
>NW_010138303.1:0-348 GCF_000699245.1 Pterocles gutturalis
CCTTCCCTTCCCTTCCCTTCCCTTCCGCCTTTCCAGTCACCCACTGGCTTTGCCAACCATACAGGAGAATTGGTAAAACAGAGCTAGCCAGGAAACTTGCTTTTTAAATAATTTTTTTTAACAGCTTTTCTTTATTTTGACATCTCTCTGCCTTCAGGGCTTGGAAAGTCTCCCAGTCCGAAGGCATCGGGCTTGGTGGGTGACCCCGGCTGCTCTTGCAGAGCTGCTGTTTGAATCCAGATCTCTTTCTATTCCCCCATTACTTTATTCCCACTATCAGGTGCAGGAGGAGTTCCCTGTCTTGGGAAAGCCAGGCCAGGTGTCCCACCCATGTTTGTCTCTCTCTTT
>NW_010138303.1:362-13251 GCF_000699245.1 Pterocles gutturalis
GGATTTTCCTTTGCAGAATTGGGTTTTTTTTTTTTTTTTTTTTTTGATGACCAAGTAACAGAACAAACCCACGGAAGGTATTTCAGCCTCCCAAGCTGCTGATGGTGAAATGTATCCTGGAGACCAGGCTAATGCTGGGAGTATTTCAAATAGATCAAATACCGACTGCTTTGCACAGATTTTTACATTTCAGGCCCCGGGCAGGTAGAGTTCAAGTGTGTTTTATAGTGTATTAATAGCGGATTAATGAAGTCCGCATGCGCCACTTGCCATCTTCAAAGGCACTCTTGGTTTTGAACTGTAATTGTCCGCTGAGAAATGACAAAACAAACAGCAATTACACTGGAAAAGGGTTTTTAAAAAAAATTGTGCCAGTGGGACTGGAGCTCATAAAACAGCGTTAGTGATATATACACATTAAACTGCTGCCAATTGCTGGAGAATTGAAAGCACAGAAGTGCCTTGTTTTCATGTTTTCTTTCTTTTCCCTGTTTTTCTTATTACATTTTTGCAGCGTGAGCGATGCCCAGGGATGAAGGCAGATGGTGCATCCGCAGCCAGACCCACGAGGAGCTCCCAGAACATCCCCACGTTGAGCTGGGGGCTGGGGCTGGTCCCCTGGCATCCCAGAGCTGGCAGGAGTCACGGTCCCTGGAAATGCCAAATAATTCCTCCACACCTGAGGTGCCCGATGGCAGAGCATCCAGCATCCCTTCCAGCATCGCTGCCCTTTAGCAGCAAAGCTACAGGACGTGCCCTGAAAGCTGTTCCAGCCTCTCCAGAAAGACGAGAGCGTACCCGCCTGGAGGATGTTTTTATTAGCATGATGCTAATAATCTGTTATTTTTATTGGGGTGGCACTGTGCAGCCTGCAGGATGCTTTTCCATGAGATAATATAACCCATGCCCGACGCGGTGTGCAGAAAAGTGCTGATAGCAACACGGGGCCATTCATTCTGTGCGGTATTGTTACAGTGAAAACACCAGCCAGGCAGCGGTGGCCAATTACTGTCAGCTCCTGCCTGCAAATAGGGAAAAATTCCCCTTCCCAGGAAGGAGAAAGAGAAGTTATGGCCTGGACTCGGTGCTACGGCAAGGCAAATAACAATAACAATCATTCCTGTGTCTGGAAAGACGAGGGGCTGAGGTGCTCCCTGCCTGCTCTGCCACGTTGGGTTTCCACCTTTATTTTTGGAGCGTTTCAGGCTGGGTTCTCTTTACCTTAGGTACACTTTTCTATTAAAAATAGAGAAGCAAAGTGTTGGGAGCCAGCCTACTGTAACTCCAGCAGCTTGTACAAAAACGTGAAGCAGCACAAGGTTGCTGCCAGCTCTGTAAAGAGGCTCTAAAACCACTGAGGCATCACGAGCTGGGGCTGAAGGGCGGGATCCAGCACCTGCCAGCATCGCTACCCTCCGAGAGTGCCGGCAAAAGAAATACCTCTCTGCGTCGACATTTTCCACGCCTTTAGTCATTGCAAAACTGAGGAATTCAGGATGAGAAAAAATGGAAAAGCTCATTTGCCTTTTCCTGCCTGTGAGTAAAACCTAAGTAATATATTAATTTTAAAACCATGAAGAATATGAAAATGGGGAACAAAGCGCTCAGCTCCCTCATTGCAGATAGTACTTATCTTGTTTAGGAAATCAGTTTTAAATGCACTCCCAGATAAGCTTATTTTTATGTCTGTAGCTAGCACATTTTAAATGGTTTTATTTAACTAATAAAAACACTTTTGATGCTGGTTTTTGGGCGTCTTAAATTGAATTTCCATCTGAATAGACCATAGCACATGTTGTGAGTCCAAAATTAATAATCAACTCATAAAAAAGAAATGGATCATTCCCTATATTACAACATAATAAAATGCAAACACGAAGACTTGCCATAAATATACATTAAGCTACATAATTGCTTAAGTAGCCTCACATACGTAAAGTGTTTTTTTCAGTTTAGCAAAAAAAGGAGTTGTAACAGAAGTAAACCTGCAGACGAGTGGTTACTGACCAAGAAGAATCGAGTTAAGAAAATAAATAAAACGTACAAATGAGAAACAAGATTAAAGCTGATCATTTAAACCAAGCTTTCTGCTTTGCTAATTTAAATCATAATTAAAATGGGTGTCTGAAATCAATCATCTCCAAAATCTTCAGCTTTAAAGCTTCTTCCAGCCCAGGGAGGGCTGGGAAAGGTGGGGGCAGCCCTGGCGGGCTGGGGGATGCTGGGGGTTGCAGTGGGACACGGTGGGATGGTGGTGGGGGATGCGATGAGTCTTGCCCCTGTCAGGCTGGTGCTGAGCCCTCACGGATGAACTAAATGACAAGCGCCAGGAGGTGCCCATGGTTCTGGAGGATGCATAGTCTCTTTGGAGTGGATGGGGGAGATGATTTGGGATTTTAGCAAGCCCCAGGGCAACACAAGGGACATGCAGGGACATGGCGGTGCAGGTTCCCACTGGCCATAGCAGCATCCTGGGAAGATACTCAGAAAAAATTCCAATTTCTTCCTGGCATCGCTTGCTCTGACTCGCTTCCAAAGCACACCCCCGCTCCCGAGCGAACCAGCCCATCTTTCTTCTGGATGAAAGAGAGGCTCAGCAAGATGTAGCAATAATCTGTCGTTTTCTATTCCACTGCTCAGCAAGGAGCCTCTGGGGATGGCGGGGAAGGAAAGGGACCTCAAAATAGCGACAGACTTTCTGTGCAACTGGAGAAGCTTTCCAGAACAAAGAAAAACCTGGAATAGAGCAAACGTTCCCCTTGGTCATCCCTATCCCAAGGAAAGGGCTGGGTGCAAGCGGCAGGGAAAACGCCGTATGTGTTTGGTCAGGATAGTTATCGGGACCTGCTAGAAGATGTGGGAGGCTTCAAAGGGACATCTTCCATCATCACCCAGCCGTGACACCCCAGGGCTGGCCCTCCCCAGCACGGCCGGTTTGAAGCCCCCGTTTGAAGCCTGTTGCCTGCAGGTGGGACCACACTGAGCTGCGCCCGCCCGGTCCCCACCGTTGGTCCCCTGCCATGCCTCCAAATGAGATCTGAGCTTCCTACTCTTCATCAAACACTGCAGACCTTCCTCCCCTCTTCTCATCATCCTCCTGCCCCCAGAAGAGAGAGGAGATGCCTCATGCCAGCACGGGGGGAGCTGTCCTACAGCCATGGCCATGGTGGCTGCTCTTTGCTGGGGATGGGACAAGAGGTGGACTAGGAGAGGTTAATTCCTTCTGCTGCAGCATCAGGCAGAGATTTGGTCTCTTGGAGGGCGAGAGGCTTGAGAAGGGCTCAGCCCCAGGAGGGCACAGCCCCCGCAGCCGGCACCAGGGACCGAGCTGCCGCGATTTTTGGTGCCTCCCTGGCTTGAGCTCTGGCCACATCCCAGCTCAGTAATTTCCGTGGTCCTGCCCTCGCCTTGTTAAACCAAACTAGGCGTAAGCTGAAAGCAAGCCGAGGCAAGACAAGTGTTTGCAAAGCACCGGCACCAGCTGTCCCAGGTCCCGGGTGAGCCTCGTCTACCATAAAAAGCACCAGCTCGAGGCTTTCTTTGTCTCGCCAAAAATCAAGCGCTAAGGCGAAGCACGGACCTCACGCTGCCAAGGGGTATAAATTGGCACCTATTAGCCATCCTCAAAATAACTCTTGCTTGTTTGACATAATGAGGTGATTAAATCAGCAGGAGAAATTCTGCCTCTTGAAGCCAAGGGGACACGGCAAGATAAATTGCATTTCAAATCTCAGCACAATTAGGGAGAGGATGGAGCGTGGTTTGGGGAGGGTGACATCCGCAGGGGCCACATTGAGCTCGTTGTGTCATGCCAGCGGCGCTGGGGAGAACAGGGGGTCTGCAGCGACCCACCGCCCTGCCGCCTTTATA
Source organism: Pterocles gutturalis (assembly GCF_000699245.1). Classification (NCBI taxonomy): domain Eukaryota; kingdom Metazoa; phylum Chordata; class Aves; order Pterocliformes; family Pteroclidae; genus Pterocles; species Pterocles gutturalis. The sequence goes on from NW_010138303.1 coordinate 4,233, forward strand.
ATTGCTCTGCAGGCTGGGGAAACACAAAGGTTGCCTAATATTCCTGATCTCACCCATTTTTCAGCCCCCCCAAACCCACGAGGGTGTGTGAGGACACTGCTGCAAGGGATGCCAGCTCCAGTCAGCGACCTGCCACCATCTCCCACACCTACAGCCCACATCTTTTCCTGCCGCCAAACGCTCGCTGCAGAAACTGGATGCGTTAAAGATGGTGTCAACACAGACGGACTCCCTCGGGATGGCCTCTGTTAGCAAAGAGCATTTCGCCAAAAAGTTTGCTTTTGTTTCACCAGACGGAGAAAAACGGGCAGGAAAGATGCTGCACGGCGTGTAGATCTGGCAGTAAGTGGAGTTTGCGTGTTGGCGAGGAGCACCCGAGCAGCATCTGCAGCTGATGTCCCTGGCTGCTGGAGCAGGAGAGCATCTCCACACCAGGATGCAGGAGAGCATCTCCACGCCGGGATGCAGGAGAGCATCTCCACACCAGGATGCAGGAGAGCATCTCCACGCCGGGATGCAGGAGAGCATCTCCACGCCAGGATGCAGGAGAGCATCTCCACGCCGGGGAGAGCATCGCCACGCCGGGACGCAGGAAAGCATCGCCACGCCGGGATGCAGGAGAGCATCTCCACGCCAGGATGCAGGAGAGCATCTCCACGCCGGGATGCAGGAGAGCATCTCCACGCCGGGATGCGGGAGAGCATCCCTGCGCCAGGATGTGGGAGAGCATCTCCATGCCAGGATGCGGGAGAGGAGCACCCAGGCATGAACACACGAGTGAGAGCTCCTGAAATCAACCTTCTGCCAACACCAGCTGACCCAGGAGCTCCCCAAGATCCTGGGGGAGCTCCCAGCCCTGCACTGCTTTGGGAGACCTTTGGGGTCTCCGCATCAGCATGGATCTGCAGAGCTCCCCCAGCCATCTGCCTCCATCCCCCTGGGCAGATGTTTCCAGCAGATTTTCAATGACCTTCCAAGGGTTGGCTCTGCTTGGCCAGCTCACGTCTCCAGTGATTTGGTGCCTCTCCGGTTCCTGTCATGCAAATAGAGGGACGGTAAATCTTTGGCCAGCAGACAACTAGACATCCCAGGGTCTGAAGATAATGAAGGGTTTTGAAACCCAATAGTCCCTAAACACTTGCAGGTGCTGCCTTTGCCTTTCTATCTTCATGCTTCAGGGACAAATCATTCCTTACAATCTGTGTTCCTGGACCTTTTCATCTGAACTCCAGAGAGGGATTTCAGTCAGGTCTAGCACAACGTACGGTCATTTGTCATAAAATTACTTTTGTTCATTTATCTCCATTCTGCCTTTTCAAGTCCTTTTCTTGCGTGCTACTTCGGCCAAATTCCCAATTCCCTGAATTTATTATCACTATAAAATGGTTGCCTGCTCCACAGCATGACCTAGACGCGCACCCCACTGCGATGCTTTAGAGGCCTTCGTCTGTTCCTATGGCAACTGGAAAAAGAGGCAAGCACTGCAGCCAGCGCAGGGACGGATCCTGCACGGATGCTGACACCCCTTCCCGGCTGGCAGGCTGCGAGGAGGCCAGAAGAACACGAGGGGATATGTCATGATGGGAGGAACGGGGCAGAGACACATCTTCCTGGTGTTTCCCATTCCCTCGTCATCCCATACCAGCCCTGGGCCGGGTCTGTGTGCGGCCAGGACGTGGCTCCACTGGGATGCTGGATGGTGCTGGGTGCTTTGCTCGCGGCAAAAGGCAGAGCGGCACAGTGTGCTGGGCTTGGAGCTGGGTGAGATGGAGACACTGGGCACACGGTGGGACGTGGATTTAACCACAGGGACATGGATGTCAGCCCCGGGTCACCCGGGTACCCGCAGCCCTGCCCATCCGCCAAAGCCCACCCGCTGCCGAAGGAGCAGAGCGCTGCGGGGACCTCGCACCCCACGGTGACATTCTGCCGGGTGGCACAGACCCTGTGCCCTACTGGGCTGCTCCTGCTCTGCTTTCTCGCTCTGTCCTCCAAGGAAAACACCTCGCACAAACCCGCTCTCTCCAAACCAGCCACCTTTGCAACAAAAAGCTGCTTCTGCAAAATCTGCTGCCTTTAACCTGTTGATAGGCATTAACGCCTTTACTTTCATTTACTGGTGTTATTCTCTTTTAATTCTTTATTAATCAGTTCCCACATCAGCCACTCCATCAGTTTGCCCGGGATCGAAGTGGAGCTGACAGGCCCGTAATTATCCAGGTCATCTAATTTATCCTTTTTAAACGTTGGCAGAGATCTCACCTGGGAAATCAGCTGAGCAGATTCAGCTCTCGCTTTTGACACAGCCACGATTTTGTTTTTCCTCCTGTGATGGATTAGGGGATCCTTTGGGGGCTGCCTAACCAGCACCTCATGTACAGCCTCCCGTAGCACTCCAGATTTCATTAAAAACTGGGAAAACAGCATGGAAGGGCCCTTCCATCCTCTCTGCAGCATGAGCGGGCTGCTTTTGCCCCATTCCCCCGTTTGAAAACAAATGTTCAGATTTCCTGCCCTGTGCGTTCAGTGCAGTCCCTGACCCGATGTCCCCGCGCGGGTCCGGGTGACAGCACCCGCCAGCATCCCCGCAGAGCTGGCCACAGCCACGGGGCTCAGCTTTCCTTGGTCTATCAAAATACTACAAAGCTGCAACAGCTTCAAAGAAAATGAAAAAAAAAAAAAAAAAAAAAAGAGCATTTGCAGGCAGGAAACGTTCATATGAGGGCTCCCCCAGCAGATAACTTACAGCCACCTATAAAAGCTACATGCAGCGTGTCTTCCGAGGCCAGGCTGCTTTTAACACCCATCAAAAGACCTGAAAAAAAGCAAAGGGGGATGAACAAAAGAAGCAACGCTAAGGAGATGCACCCTGGCTGCATCCCAGGGGAGGCAGCGCACTTACACCCGCAGGTCGCCTTTGATCCGGTGCCCCTCGGTCCTGGTTTGATGCTTACAAAGGATGCTGCTTGTCCAGGCAGCGCCTCGAGCGACCGGCTGAGCCCCTCCGGTTCCTGCTGCAGATGGTACAGAGCACTCGAGAGATGGGTGGGAAATAGCCTCTCCTCTGTCTGCAGCCCCATGGTCATGCCATGCTGGCAGGAGGGACGGGCAGAACAGCCTCCACTCGCTGCCAGCTGGCAGCTGGAGTCCAGGGAGCCGGGGCTGGAGGTGAAGGAGAAAATAGCTTTGCTGTTTGCCTACAGATAGGGAGGGGGAGCAGGTTAAATTGGGACCAAGAGCGGGTTTGCAAAGCTGGCAGGGAGCGCAGAGCCACATTCGTAACCACTGCAAGAACTTCTCCCTGAAGGCAATAAAACCCGGGGGGGGGTTTGGTGCTGGGAGCCGGACGGACACCCCCAGGCTGTGTCCAGTGTCGATAAAACCCCTCTGGGAAGCGGCTCTATCCCCAAGGATTTGTGTGGGATCGCTGTTCAGCAGCAGAAGGGTTTGTCATGAGCAAAGGTGCCGCGGGGAGGATACCGGGGGATGAAAAGCTGCTGCCTCTTAATGCCCAGGGCTGGCAGGGGCTCGGTGGCATTTCCCTCCAGCCATCAGCTGCTGCTTTGTCATCCTGGTTTGTGCTTCCCAGCCTCCCAGCAGGGCACAAGCTGGGGGTCAAAAGCACGAAGCAGAAGGGCAGTATGGAGGTCCGATGGCGAGGGATGCTCTGCAGGGCTCGGCACTGCGGGGACTGCTCCGCGCTGCTGCGGGGACAGAGAAGGCAGCAAGCACCAGGGCAGCGGTTGCCAGCCGGGCACACTTGCAAAAAGGTAATAGCCTCCCAGCAAGTGTTCTGGGTGAGCTGCAGAGCAAGCGTTGCTGCAAGGTCCTCCCAGAGCAGGTTCAGCACTGCTCCAAGGAGGTGGAAATTTGGGTCAAAGGGACAGAGTCAACCACCTGCCTTCCCTCGACGTGACGGTGTGTTTGCAGGGTCCCTGGGCATGGGGAGGGTCCTGGCTCCAGGGCAGCCTGGGGGACATCGAGGGGGCTGATCCTGTCCGACACACCGTGCTCCAGCTGAACAGACCAGTATGTGTTATCAGCAACTCACATCAAAGCAACGCCGACATTTCCCACCAAGACTTCTGAACAGGAAGAAAAAACCTGCCTGTGCCCAAGCCACCTGTTCATCCCTCCTGGCTGCCAGCTGCTCTGCTCCGTTCCGACTGCCCTTGGGCTCTTCTCTTCACTGCCTGCCCCATCCTTTCACCAAGGAGGTGGGATGCACGTCTCTCCTCAGCAATGCAAGGGGATGGCTGGAGGCAGCACGGACACGGGGGATGAAGGACACCCACCAGGTCCCTCTGCAGCCACAGCAGAGCCGTCGGTGGGGAAGGGTCTGCAGGACCCCAGCGAAGAGCAGCTTTGCCGGTGCCACAAGCCCACCTCACCCTGCAGTTTGGAGAACCACCACCGACACAGAAAGGATGAGAACCAAGCGCTTCCTGAGCGTGGCGGGCAGAATTTCCACGTGTCCCTATTTCTGGTGCAATGAAGCCTGGCACGTTATAAGGAGGGAGCCCACTGCTGTCTAAAAGGCTTCTAAAAATCTCCGGTCAATACACACGTGGTTGTTAAAAAGCCCAGCATCGATTCTCCTCGCACATCCCCACCAGCCCATCCCTCCCAAGCCCACCGCTTCTCCATCACTAGGGTCCCTTTGTACGGCAGCATTTTATATAATGCGCTCAATACAATGAATCCACGCAGCAGGACTTGCAGAAATGTCTTTTGAGCACACCTAAAGCTGCTTGTTAACCAGAAGGGAGATACAAAGAGCACAAACTACTTACTGGGATATTACAGCTCGCGTGCGTCGCTTGTGCGCAGCCCCATCGCTACCCGGCGAACTTCTCAGGAATTCAATAGCGACGAGGATTTAATAGGTGCGGGGATGAAGCTGTGAAAAATAAATGGGCTTTGTTTGGTAGCTTCCTGCCACTTGTGGAAAACAAAGTGGTTTCAAACAGTGGGACTTTAAAGCTGAGTATTTTTAAAGTAAAAAAAAAATGGAAGGAGATTTCCAGCCGACATCTGAGAGGTGAGATGAGCCTGGTTGGAAAGTGGTGAGGAAGGAGCTGGAGGCTTCAGAAATGCTCGTCCCTTCTTCCCTCCCATGAAAGCATCAGGACCAACTCAAAGAGCCTTCGGCCTCGCAGACTCTGCATCGCCGCGCCTCGCTTCTCAGCACTGCGGGGGGCTTGGGTGGGAAATTACCCTGGGGGTGATGGGAGGGGAGGTTTCTCGCAGGAGCAGAGTGTGCGTGCCATGGGGGGAGCATCAGCCCTGCGCCGAGGGCTGGGACAGGACGAGGAGCCCACGACCCACGGCCGGGGGGTGCAAAGGGAAAGCTGCTCACCTGAAGAAACACAGCCCTGCAGCCAGAGGAAGGCTTTCCCTTGTTTACAGCAACTTCACAGGACCCCGGGTCTGAATTGAAAGCGTTTGCTCACTTTTTGAGAAGCTATTTAGTCCTCTACAGAGAAACACACAGCAGCGCCATAAATTCCAGCAATGTCCAGGGGCAGCAGGATCAGAGAAAATGCCCTGACCACAAATCCATCAATATCTTCAGGAAAGAATCCATTTTTATGTGCTTGTAGCTGTGGGGATTATTGTTGACCTTGTGAAATCATAAATAGAAGGTACTTTCAGCACAGCCCCTGCTTTCAGCTGGCTTATTTTTCTCTTCTTCTCTCCCCCACCTCCCCATTTCTGGAAGGTAGCTGCCTACTTTGCAGGCAGCCTGCCTACAGCATCCTGGCTTGGAAATATCTGTGCATCCTTTTTTTGCTATAGGCAGAAGAGCGCCTTGATGCTCCTGGCCTCCATCTCCTGACGAGGGAATGCACCCAGCCAGTGCTTGGGTTTGGATCAGCGGGGCACAGCCAAGGCATGACTGCGGTGCACAGAGCCGTTGCAGCGTGCAAAACGCATCCAAAGTCATTACTGTGCTCAGGTGACACGTTCTTCCAGCTGTGCTTTTTTCACCATGCACCCACAGGCATCATGTTCCCAGGTCAGGCTGGGCTGTTTAGTTAGAGCGTCAAATAAAGCACATACGTCCGTAGCAAACGAGCTCGCAGTGTAAGTCATTGCATTCTTAAAGACATCCCATTTTGCTCTAAATGTGCCCTCACTCCTCTTTTATCATCTCTCAAAACATCTGCATGCATGGGTGCACTTCTGCAGAAGCAGCCCAAACCCCCAAGAAACCATTTGGAAACAAGATCAGGAATCTAAAGGCTTTGCAACAACCTCCCCCCTCCCAAACCTTCCCGTAGGGAGAGCTGCGGGTCTCTTCCTCCAGCGGTGCAGGCAGATATTGCAGAATCTTACACCAAAAGTGTCTGAGCAAAACTCCACAAAGAAAACCCCTCCTTGTCTTTGGTTTTAACGATGCCACCCTGCAGCAGCAGCGTGGGCTGTGCTAAGAGCTGGTCCAGCCTTGGATGGGTGCTTGGCACCCCTGGGCTACATCAGACAGACACTGACACTACCTGCCCTGCTCGTCGGGCCACAGCTAAGGGAGCCGTAGGGATGCTTTCCTGTTTGGTAGACTGCAAAGCTGTTAAGATTTGAGGAGGACATGAACGAGGAAGCAATGCAAACTGAAAATATTTGGGTTTTTTTTTCCCCCCCATGCCTTTGGAGCAGCCCTCCCAGCTCGTTTCACACAGGCTCTTGTTTGGAGCGAAGCCCCAGCCGTCAGCACCGTGATGTAAGAAGCAGCGAGGCAGCGCAGGGTCCTTCCCCTAAGATGGACCCATGGTGCCCTGTCATTAATCACCCACATAAGGAAGCAGCAGATATTTTTCTGCAATATGCTTCCGTGGAAAAAAAAAAAAAACAGATACAAGAATCTCTAATACTCCAAAACCAGCTTCTAAACCAGACTGTGGGTTTGGGCAGACACCCCCATACCATGAGCATCACCTGTCACCCCATTTTTCTCTCCTGGGGCTTTTTGGTGGTCAGAAGGTGAGTGCTGCTCTCGCTGCCCTGGGGTGTGCCCTGGCATGGCTGCGCTGTTCGGGACGTCCCCGAGAGCCCTGGAGAGGAGCTGTGGCAGTTCTGCCCTTTTGCCATCGCCTCTTGGCAGGCAGAAGCAGGCGGCGGTGGGAGCATCTTCCTTGGGCTCCCTGCCACAGCCGTGAGCCACCATCGCCTGGGGCTGGCACTTGTCCTGCCTGAACCTCATCTTCCCACCCCCTCAGATAAAACAGCAAACCTACATTCCTCCATGCAGCTTTTGCTCCCCAGCACCTTTGCAGACCCCATCCTGAGCTTGGCCCCTTCTGCAAGAGAGTGACACGCGATTCCCTCACCCACACTCGTGATAGAAACAGGGTCTAGACCTTCACAGGTTTTAAAGAAAATAAAGCAGGGTCCAACCCTTGTAAAGGATGGGACCGGTGCTGGGGTGCTGCCTGGCTCGCAGTTGCAGGCAAACTGCTCTGCTGCTAAACGAAGGCAATGCAGTGCCCCAGCAGAATATGGTGAAATGAATAAACAAAATGCAAGGCAGCCAGCGTGAGCAGCACTTTAATCAGGGCAAATTAAAAATTAAGTTTAAAAAAAAAAAAATCCCAGATTCAAATCTAGTTTCTCCCATCATGAGTGGCTCAGCTCTGGAGAATGGGCAAGAAGAGAGGACGAGGGCTCTGAAGAGCGTGAAGGGACGCATCCGGACCCTGCTCCCCCCTGCTCAGCACCAACCTGCTCCTGTGCGTGTCCTGGGGGGATGTTCAGTGCTGGGCTTTGTCCAAACAAACCCACCAGCGACTATCACAGCTGGTCCTCTCCTGCGCGGGCCATGAGCATCCCACAACCAGGATTTAACCCCAGAAATGCCCTTTGCAGGTGCAAACCCAGATAAGGCAGGAAAGGCCCCCAGCAGCACCCCAGGATCCCCACAGGCATTGGGGGACCCCTGGACGGTCATCAAGATTCATTCATGACCACCATTAACTCCCGGGTGTTTTCAGAAAACGGGGAGAACCACAGCAAGCCAAGCCAGCGGTGGCACGGGTCCGTTGGCCGGGAGCGCAGTGCCAGCCAGCCCGGCCCCTTCTCCCCACGCACAGCCCAGGGCTGCCTTTTCCTCCTGTTCCAGCACCCAACCAATTAACTAAATAAACACGGAAACAGCAATTAACCCAGCGCTGACCTCTCCAGCTAACAATCTGCCCTTGAATGAAAGCTAACAGATGTCCCTGACAGCTCGAGGGCACAAAATCCACCGTCATTTTTTCACCCTCTGCTCCCCTCCAGCACCCCATCTGCGCTGCGGTTCCCAGCCCCTCCAGCCCGCTGCCCTCGCCGAAATGCTCCCATCAGATGCCTTTTAAGTGAAACCAGAGCTGAAGAGCTTTGCTTGGCCCATCACCCCCCACCTGCTTGGCCTGGGAAGATTTGCAGATGCTCGTGCCTACGGCTGCATCTTGAGAGAAAAAACTGAGCTCCCGTGCACGGCGCTGGGCACCCCCCGGGTCTGAGCACCCCTGGGGCAGAGCCAGGTCCCCCTTCAGCCAAATTCATCAGTGTTTCAGCAGCCTCTGTCCCTGAGCCTATAGCTGAACCCAGTTATCTGGGTATCTGCCCTGTCACCAGCACACCTCCGGCTCGCCCATCGCTAGTGGTGTCAGGGCAGACCTGGGGTCCTCAGTTCTCCCCACATGGGGGGGACACACCACAGCATCCCACCAAAAGACCACACTGCCTGCCTGGGAGCATCGCAGCCGCTTGCCTGCTCCAGGGGGAGTTGCAAGGCTGGATCAGGCTTCCCACAAAGCATCCTGCCCTTACAGACCCCATAGGGATGAGGCAAGACACAGGGTTTGTAAAACTACTAAGGGGGGAAAAAAAAAGTATATATATTTTACAGAGCCATCTTCTGCACAGACAGGCAGCTCTTTGAAAGCCGGAGTGCCTTGTAAAATCTGGGTCAGTTTTGTGAGATTGTTTTGGAGGAGTGGAAAATCATTTTGACAACTTCAAACTACCCTATTTTGGCTTC
>NW_010138304.1:0-1984 GCF_000699245.1 Pterocles gutturalis
GTGGTGGTGAGTGGGGTGTAGTAGGACTCAAAACCCCCCGGGATGTAGTTATTGCACAGACCTAAGGGTGGAGTGACACAGCTCAGATTGCTCAGGCATATGGTCCTGAGGTATTCTGGGGTGGGGACGAAGGTCCTGTGGGCTCACTTACTTGTTTCAACCTCTTCCACCCCATAGTTGGTGACATTGGTGAATGAAGAGTTGAAACAGAAAGGACCTGGGAGGGAGAGAGAGGCTGTTGGTTGGTGCCCTTGGGCTCAACCACCCAACTGACATGTGGGGGGCAACCACGAGCATCACTCACAGTTATTTCCTTGACAGGTGTCATTACAGCCGGTGTAGTTGCTGACGGCGCTGACGAGGTTCTTGGAGGTGGTCTCCACGGTCTCGTTGGCCATGCTACTGGCAGGCACCTCCAGGAGGACCGTGTAGTTCACCACGACGCTGCCCTGGCTGTGAGGAGAAGGGGTGTCAGTGACTCAACAGGGGTCGGCTGCAGTCCCATGCTGCAGGGGACCCAACCAGCCCAACAAGTCTGATGGACACTCACGTCAGTTCATGGATCACCACGTCTTGGTAGCCCTCTATGTCCTTGTAAACCTCCCTCATCTGGAAGACAAAGTGAAGCCGTGGGGAGATCCAGGCACCACCCCATCATGCCCTGAATACCTGCCAAGGGTACTGCCCCGGCATGGGGATGCCCCAGCATGACTGTGCCCTCACCTTCTCCTTGAACTCTATCTCGAATTCCTTGAACGCTGGAGAGGACTTATCACTGAGTTCTTCTGTGAAGTTCCTGTTCTCGATCTTCGTCTTCATCTCCACCGTCGCATTCACCGTCACTTTGCCAAGCAGAAGGAGACCCGTAAGAGATAGACCCAGCTGTTCCCATCCCATTGCCAGTGCCCCTGACGAGGGGACATGACCAGTCCCTCCATGGTGGCCCCAGTCCTGGGTCAGTCCCTCCATGGTGGCCCCATCCCCATGTTGGTCCCTCTCAGGTGACCGCAGCCCAGGATGGCTCCCTACCGTTTTTGATCTCGATGATCTCCTTGGCGAACTGGCACTCAGCGCCCTGGAAATTTTCGGTGCATTCACAGAAGCCGTTGGCCCAGGTGCCACCATTCTGGCAGATGGGGATCTCACAGAATTCACCGTAGAACCCGCCGGGACATAGGCACTTGATGCCATCCCACGTGGCCCCATTCTGGCATGGACCTGGAAGAGAAACCAGTAGATATTGGAGCTGTGCCACAGCCTGGAGAATGGTTAAGGGATGATGAAAGGTCAGGGAGCAGGGATATAGCAAGGTGGTGCCACCAAGGAAGACAACTCACCTGGACCTGCGGTGGTAGTGGTGGTCGTGATGGTGGTGGTTGTTGTGGTGGTGTGTGGTGGTAGGTGTGGTTGTGACGGTTGGAGTGGTTGTGGTGGTGGGGGTGGTTGTGGTGGTTGCAGTGGTCGTGGTGGTGAGGGAGCTCATGGTGCTTGGAGTGGTCGTGGTGGTCTGGGTTGTTGTGGTGGTGGGTTGGGTCGTGGTGGTGGTTATGGTTGTCGGGATGGTCGTTGTGGCTGCAGTGCTTGTGGAGGTAGGGGTTGTAGTGGTGGTGGATGTGGTTGTGGTGGTGGGCGTGGTCGTGGTGGTGGGAATGGTCATTGTGGTGCGGGTGGTTGTGGTGGTTGGAGTGGTCGTAGTGGCTGGAGTGGTCGTGGTGGTTAGAGTGGTTGTGGTGGTGTGGGTGGTCATAGTGGCTGGAGTGGTCATGGGAGTGGAGGTGGTGGCTGGAGTAGTCGTGCTGGTTGGAGTGGTCATGGTGGTGAGGGCGGTCGTGGTGGTGAAGGTGGTATTGGTTGTGTGGGTGGTAGTGGTGGTGGTCAAGGTGGCTGGAGCAGTCGTGGTAGGTGGAGCGGTCATGGGGGTGGTCACAGGGGCTGGAGTGGTCGTGGTGGTGGGGATTGCCGTAGTGGCTGCAGTGGTCGTGCT
>NW_010138305.1:0-24983 GCF_000699245.1 Pterocles gutturalis
TATATACAAATATTTATAATTAATAAATATTAAAACCCCCCTGTCTTGTCAAGATACACAGATTGTGTGTCTTAGCTTGCTATTTGGTGATAGCATGTGCTTGCACTAAAAGAGGACTCAAAACTAGGTAGAAGGAAGATGAAGAAAAAGTAAGAAGAATTTAGTAAAGATTCACAGGAATGACTGAGCAACTGGTTGCTCTATAAAAAAGACAGTAAGAACACTTACTTCTGTTGTGGCTACACCTGAAGTATTTGTATGGAAAACAGAAATTTAAAAGGGAGTTTCATTGTTTGCAAGCTTGGCTGATATGAGCCAAGTTTCGACTCCAGGTTGCAAAATTTAACAGTGATGATAACTAATCACTGGAATTAAAATAACCAATTACTGGAATCACCACCAAAGGCTACAGTAAAACTCTTGCTAATGGTAACTCTTTAATAGCTTTTTTTTTTTTTTTTCTAAAGGAAATAAAATGTAGTCTAGGCAGGAATTAGTTTAAGGAACACCCTGACAAGCATTATGGAGGTAATCACAGCAGTCCTCTACAACCAGTTTGCTATCTCTGAATCTGTGGAGGTAAGCCACCAAGTGATTAGCTACAAAACTGCAAAATTATTTGACTACTGGAGGCTGTAGGACACTCTAATTTGTATTTAGTATTTCAAAGTCTGTGAGAGCTGGAATAGGGCAACTCTGAACTCATGGTTCTGTTCTGGTGAGACCCATCAACAGCCCATGCTGAAATATTTAGGCAATCAGGTTTGAGTAGATTCTTCATTTGCCATTATATGTTTACACAGTAAAAAGGAAATTTGTTTAATCTATTCCTTGATCATTTGATGAAAATCCAAAGTTTGAGAAAAGTTCATTTTTGGACAGTTTTGATAATTAATTAATTTAATTAATCAAAATATTTATTAAAAAATTAAATGCTGACTTCTGCAGAACTTTATTTTAGTGTTGGTGAAGGATCATGTTTAGCTTTCTTTCTGAGCCTGATTCATGGCCCACTGAAATTTATAGGGGCCATTCATTAACTATAACGAGCTTTGAAATGGGTCCCTTGTGAAACAGACTGCTCAGATGAGAACAGATGCAATCATCTCTGGATTTTTAAACAGTACAGCTTGAACTTGAATTGTTTGCATTCATGTCAAAGTGTGCTGACTTAGAGGAAGAGGTCATTGTAACACTTAAGTGCATCTGCCTGCTACCTTTTACTGATTGCTTCTCTATGAATCCCTCCTGCTACCAGGTGCATAAACAGAATTCTGCAAGAGTTTGCCCTGATTGTATTATATTTAATATTTTCATGACCTAGTGGGGAAAAAGAATATTCTTATTACATTTCCAGAGAATGTCAAGTTGAGAAAGACTGGAAGCTGGAGGAGAGGATTAGAATTCAAAATAATCTTTACTAACTGGATAAATTATCTGAAAAAAATAGGGTGAGATTCAACAGAGACATGCTCTAGAAACTAAATTCAGTGGGGAATGACCAATTGCACAAGTACAGACTGCAAGCCAACCCTGGTAACTTCCTAGGTGACATTTTTATGGAAAGGAAGTTATGAGTTTATGATTGAACGACATCTTGACAAAAGTCACCAATGTCATGTTATTGCAAAACACCCTCCTGAGATATGCTAGGCAGGAATCTAGATTACAAAACATGGCAAATAATCCTTCTGGTCTGCTCAGCACTGGGAATGCCTCAGCTAGAGTATACTACCTGGCTTTGGGCAAAAGTCTTCATGAAGGGTGTGTGCAGCTGGAAAATGCTCAGCAGAAAACAATGATGATGATCAGCAAAGATGATTCAGGCTAGATATCAGGGAAAGGCGGTCCTTTTAACTTTAAGGAGAGCGAAGCAGAGATTGATGATGGTTAGGCATTGTCAGCATTGGAAATCTTAAACAACTATTTGAACAAGCACCTTTCATGAATGACACTGGTGTAGCTGATCCTGTCTTGAGGATATACAGGGTGACCTTCTTGGGTGTCTTCCAGCCCTCTGGTTCAGGAAGACTCATGCTGGGTGACTTGCTCCAGCAGAAGTCAGAAGTCACCTTGCTCACACCTGTGAGTTGGTAAATGGTTTTAGGGTTGTCCAAGATCATGTAAAGAAGAGAGGATTTCAAATCTTGAATCCATGGACCTGTTTTTATGCAGAAAGTCTGCCTGGTCTGTTCTTTCCCTGATGTAAAGTGTGGCCTGTTGTTTCAGCCTCACTGTGACTGTCAGCCTGGGAGCCCTGCTGTTGCTCAGCCATCAGGGTTTGCTTCTATTGCCACACTTTCCGGAAGGCTTCATGCTTCGCAGTGACAGTTGCAGGTTTTTTGCAAAGAAGGCTGCAGCTCCACTGGCCAAAGAAAGCCAGCCTTTTGGCTTATTTGCAGGTTTGACAGTCCATGTCTTGAGCAGATGCCTTATTTTGAGTTTAAGAGTTGGTTTCTTTTGATCTAGCTACAGTATAAGAGGGGTGAATGTAAGTTGAAATTGCACTGAGCATCTTTGCACAAAATAGCATTAACGTATTTGCACACATTCCCATTATCCAGAGTAACGGTTTCATGACTGTAATGGAAAAACCCAAGTTCATTATATTCATCAATTCTTTTTCAGCTTATTCTCGATGATTGAGATGAATATTAATCTTGAGGTACACTGTTAGAGACTGTCTCATATTCTTATATATTTCCAGCTGAGTTCAGCGAAATGTTATTCAGCAGCTTTTCTTTGAATCTGAGATAAAACATGCAAGATTCAGATTTAATGTGTTTCACTCAGGCTCCCTGAACAATTTTTGGCTTATGGAAAGTCATCTTGATAAAGTTTCTGTATTCTTTATTTATTAAAAATGCTAATATAATGTGAATATCTTCACTCTTCTATTTTAAAGCAGTATGAATCCAGAGCACTTCACTCTATTTTAGGCATTATAATTTGATGTACAAGTTGTATCTAGCCTTATCTGTGAAAGTATAAGGTCTGCTTTAGGCCCTCCACCTGCAAGCCTAGTACATCCTTTCTGTGACATTGGCCTGTGTTTATTCTAGACTTCACACACCATAATGTGAAGTAATTATGGTTCAATAAATGCTTTTAGAAGATTTATCTGCTCTAAACTCAGAAGCGGGGCATGTTTGGCAAATGCTGTTTAGAAGCATCTCAGGTATCATTACTTAGGTATTTCAGCCAAGCTTATTCTTCATTTAAAAAAAATGCACAGGTTGTTTAGCCATAAAAATTTTAAAGATCTTTAGTGCTTTGACAAATCTGAAAATGCATTTTGAATTTCCTAAACCTATGACTGAGTCATAATTAGAGTGATTAATAATAAAACATTTACACCACAGGCCTCCAACCCCCTGCAAAATTCGATAATACCATGGGTCACACAATAAATGGAAAACAAAAGCCCTACCATTTTCCAAACCACTGGTAAAGTCATTATTTTTATTGAACTGGTGGTGAATCCCTTAGTGCACTGAAGGATTTAACATCACAAGAGGTTGAAACTTAAGCACTTATGCAGCCTATTTTTCAGGCAATTTATCCAGTTTGTCAAGAATACATGCTTTATTAACACTTCTTAAATTCTTGGTATATGTTTGGCAGCTGTGGGGTTACATGCATCTGAGGGACTCAGTAGTCTTTCATTACAGGTTGAGATTTCCTATCCTGGACATCTAACTGCAGGATAGTTCACCAGCACCATTGAACTGAGATTTCTTCCAGAAAACAGGCAGAATGAAAATCTTAAAAAAATAATGAAATTTTGTTGTAGATATATGCTGAATATTGACTGATAAAAGTGATAAAAAAACTTTTTCTAATTTTTCCTTTCCAATTCTCCTTTAAAGAAGCCCAATTTAACCTTGAGGTTTGTGCACATACACTTACTCCATGTAAACGCAATGTGTGCCAGCCACATATAATTTATTTACAAACGTGAAAAAGAAAATACAAACATTTCATTAGTCACAGAGCTCAAGCTTCTTTGCAAGGTGTGACCCTCATGACAAATATTTTTTATCATATGCACTCCTAATTAGCATTTTTCTATCAGTTGGTCTCTAGACACATTATAGTTAGAGGCAGCTAGTAGTAATACAGATTTACACAAAGAGAAATTGAAGCGTAGGAAGCAAACATTGAGGGTGTCCAAGGACAGACAATTCAGGAGCAAAATACAAATCTCTAAAAGGGTTCTGTAGCAGTTTAAGTTCAGACTGGTTAAAGGACCAAATACTAACTTAAATTAGAGCCAAGATGAGCTAAGAGGTCTGAAACTAGAACAAACAGTTTTACAAATCTTAATTGGTTTCATTTGAACTTCCAGATCAGGTCTATCACTACAGTCTGTAGTATCAGGAGTTCAGTTTAATGATTTAAACTACCTCTTATGAAAATTAACTGAAAAACTGGAACAACAATTTCAGATTATACAGCTAATTAATTATATCTGTCACTGTTAGCTCCAAGGGAGTCTGCTCAATTGCATATTTTATGGAGTAGGAAAAGAGGGAGTAAGCACTTGAGTGAAAAGCTGAAAAATTACCTGCAGCCCATGTTCATATTCAGCTCAATAAAAAGTGTGTATTTGTTCTCCAAAGACAAGAATACTGATCAAGTTAAAAGACTCCTAGTCCTGAATAGGGCTTATGTTCTACGAAGAAAAAAAAAGGGTGTAAAACCATCAGGTCAGGCAACACCCTTTTGATACTAACTGCTGTTGGTTTTTTTTCTTGTGTTTTTTTATTTATTTTTTTTCTCCTGACAGCTCATTTCTAAAGAAGACCTCAAGCTACTGATGTTTTATGGCAGTGTTTGTGCATTTGCTAAATTAAAATATGCTTCATGTCTTGCCATCACTGCTGGTGAATTCTTATTATTTTTCCGTGGGTAACAACAAGAATAGCTGTGCCCTGTGCTGGTGATGGTTGGTAAATGATTGTAATGCAGGTCCTTCCATTCTGGGCAGAGACCAAAGCTTGTCCTACCACCTGAAGAAAAAGAAGAAAAGTTATAAGGTGTCTACATGATCAGTCAAGAAGTGAAATAGGTTTGAAGGCCCATTAAAGGCAGCTCTGGATATGCAAATTTAGGCAAATTAAGACTGACAGGTTCCATTTCTGCAACTTTTCAAAGTATCTCTGTGTAACATCTCTGTCATTGACTAGATAAAGAAATAACATGCTTTTGTAGATCTGCTTCTCTATGATAGATTGCATCCATTCAGAATCTTAGTATAATGCCTCTCACATGTGATAACACTTTGCTGGCAACATATGGCACTTTGTCAACAATACCCTTCCACCACAGGGACGGAGAGAGCACAGGCTTCTTCACGAAGCTGAGTCTAATGAGTTAAATCTGTTACAAGTTTGGTTCAAATGATCAATGTCTAATCCAAATAAAATCGAGATGTACAGAACACTGAGCAGGTACAAAGCAATACTAGACTAGGCAATGACAGTCCTTTATATGTTAGGATATATTGTAAAGTAGCAAACTGGTCCCCTTGAAAAAAAAGTTAAGGAGCTGTGTCACCTTTGTGCTGCAACTTCATCAATTGTGTAATGCATTAGGTAATGGATTTAAACTGGAAGAGGGCAGATTTATACTAGATATTGGGAAGAAATTCTTTACTGTGTGGTGAGACACTGGAACAGGTTGCCCAGGGAAGCTGTGGATGCCCCATCCCTGGAGGGGTTCAAGGCCAGGCTGGATGAGGCTTTGAGCAACCTGGGCTAGTGGAGGGGGTCCCTGCCCATGGCAGGGGGGGTTGAAACTAGATGATCTCTAAGGTCCCTTCCAACCCAAACCATTCTGTGATTCTATGTCTTTTGAATATCAGGTCTGAATTTTCCTGTTGCGGGCAAAACCTGAAGGGTTTGTCTCTCTGGAGAAATTTACTGACAGAACTATAACTGCCTTCACAGGCACACTTAGTCCTTCCATCCCCATGGGGAATTACAGCAGCATAGTTAAGCTGGTAAATTTTCCTACTGAGACAGGTCCAGACAACTCAAGAAACACTGCTAAATTAAATGTTTCTCCTGGGGGAATAGTATACACACATACTTTCATCAGGTTTTGGTCATACCTACACGCACAACAAACAAGTTTAAGACAAAGCTATCTGCAGTTGTGTTACAAGGAGGTTTTTTTTCCTGCAATATTCTGTCAGGACTCATTCATCCAGTAAACCACAGCGCAGCTTTGTGCAGCGTGGCTGTCTGTGACCCTGAGCCCAATTTTGTGAAGCAAAAATGCCTTAGAGGAATGTCTGCAAATAATTTTGCTCCCAGAAAACCCAAGTCTATACTGGGAATAGTGCAGTAAAGTTGTTAGAAATGAGGCATAAAATATGGGTAGTTATCTGCTGAGAGATACCTCTTCTTCAGGAGCAGGACTAGCATCTGATGGTAACCCCGTACCGCTGTTTTCATAGTTCAGATGGGTGTTGGAGAAAAGGTTGTGTATTTTTTTTCACTACATAAGTACTGAGTGAGTGACATTAAACCATCATTAGAAGATGCATTAAAATGACTTTTTATACCCCACTTACCTCTAAATATATTCTCAGGAGTGACAACTGAACTCACTGAAAGCCACGGGAATTTTTTTGTTTAGACTCTCGTAAAATATAGGAAGATACATGAAATGTACATAAACCCACATGTCATCAGAAATTATGAATAAAGGGTTACTCAGTGTGGGTTTAGGGCATAAATATCTTGAATAGAACAGGGCTGTCCACCCAGGAATAGTCTTTCAAATGTCACAGTTTGCCCACACACTAATGCACACTTTGCTTCAGTCACCTGCTCATACAAAAATCAGAAATCCTTGGGTGGATACCTGCAATTGCAGGCTTCATTCGGCTCTCAGGATGTTAAATACTGAAATCACCTCCTAGATGTTCTGATGATAAGGGAAATCATGACTGCCTATCCCTCTGTGTTGATTTTACTGGTTTTTCTGGATTTTAAAGGCCATTGACATGCACCAAGTTTAACTATACTTCTAAGATTTTAATACCAGTCTTAATTCAAACAAACAAAACCAAAATACTCAGAAAACCCTCCAAATCCCAACAGCCTCCCATCTATGTATTCTGAAAAGACTTTGTACAACATGATTTGTACTCAAGATACTCAAGACTTATTCAAACAATTGCAATGCCAGTAGATAGTGGATGTGTCCCGATAAATTTTAAAACGTCAAAAAATGCTACTGTGAAAGAAGGCTCTGAAATAGCTACTTGTATTAAAATGGCAGTTAACAGGCTTCAACAAGGTCTACAGTGGTTTTAAAAAATTCCTGAGCACTTAGTTTCATCAGTTCATAAAAACATCTTGGGCTTTGGTTTGCTTTTATGAGGATGGCTGTAATTTCTCTCCATTCAAGGAAATTGGTAGAGAGGTGAAAAGACAGTAAAGAATTACCAATTTGGGAAACATTCCCTGGTTGTATCAGACAAATTAGACATCTGGCAAAGTTAAACACACAAAATTACAGTAAAGTAGAAACTAAGGATTAAAAGAAAGTTCAGAATTTTGAAACTTAAGCATTTAAAAGCAAAAAAGGAAGCACAAACAAATCCAGGAAACCATGTTCAAACTGAAGTAAACATAGACCTTGCACCAAGTCCCTGTGTTTGCCCTGTAGGGTATTAGCTGAACATGTTTCTGAGCAAGCAGACAAGGTAATAACCCAATCTAGCTGTGTACACTGGAGTAATATAAATAACTTGAGGACTAGCTGTTATCCATTTGGTACTTCCACTGTGGCATGGGCACAAGTTTGTGTTTCCATCTGGAGTATCCACAGTAGATCAAACCGTACTTGCTGGTCTTAATCTTTCCCCTTTTCTTGTACATTGATAAGGAACTTTTTTGTACAAGACCACAAGGTTTATCTTTTCTGAGGGCTTCGCAGTGAAAAATAGTATGTTTTTTGCTTTTCCTTGGAGAAAACAGGGAAGGGTGGATGTTGAACAGTTGCTCTCTCCGTTGACTGCTGTCTCTGTGGCTGCCAACTGGATCTGGTGTGGTAACTGCTTTTCCTTGTGGGCAGCAGCAACAGGACGTGCCAGCACAGTCCTGGTGCATCACCCGGTGAAGTGGAACAGTGACAAGGACAGGAGGGTACACTGCCTGAGGGAATGTGACCAACCCAAGGGCTCAAAGGAGGTTTCTAAAACCCACAGGTCTGGCAGTAGCTGAAGTTGAATCACCTTTTATTAAGTCTTCATCATCCTCCTGATGCAGTGGCTTAAAGCAGCATGCCATTTCTACATATATCAATGGAAATTATTCCTCAGTAAAGTTGGACTGGCAATGACATGACAACAGTTTATCTGTCTTCTGGTGCAAACTGGTGTAGCTCAACTGGCCTCAATGGAGTCATGCTGAAGCAGAGCAAAATAGCAGCTTTCCTCCTCTTACTCTGCAACTTGCTGATATTAATTTTTAAGCTGGATAAGGAAAACTACATTCTGTTTTCTTACGTATTAGCAATATTAAACTTCGCTAGGTTAGTAATAAGTGACAGTAGCAATCATCCACCCTGTAAACTCCTCAAGACTGGATAGTAGTTCTCTTTCTACAGCTGTGTCATTAGTTAGGTAAATAATAATTAAATAATCAGTACAGCAAATTGTAGTTTTAGCACTTGCTCTTCCCTAGGACAAGTGAAGAGAAGTGCTTTTCCCTCATCCACAGGTGTCAACAAATGCTAATATGTCAAATCTCAATTTTAAGGTACAAGCCTTGTAGGATGGGTACACCTGAGTGAGATGGATACACAAAAGAAATGTCACAGAGCTCTAAACTTCCATCAAAGTTGTCCTTTGAGCTGTGATTAACAATGCTTACATGCTGCTTATGTTCTGAAAACTGATAAATCCATTTAGACATTTGCCTTAAAATGTTCATGTCAGATTAAGAATCTATAGCAGATATCTGTTTTTAGATAGCTTCACCATACTCAGATGCCCTGAAGCATTACCTTCACCAAAAGATTTCTTCAATGTCCTTGAAATGCTGGTGTGGGTGTAATGGTGACTAACTGTTCTGGATAACTCTTATTAGCTGTTCTTCGATTTTATTGTGCTATAATCAGCCTTCAATTTTAGGTCTGAAGCTGTATTCTTAACACTTCCAGGAAAATAATTCGTTCAACCTTTGTAATGAAAATAATGGCAAAAGTTGACCATATATGTCTCCATGTAGGGGAATGTGTGATGTCCTTCTGGAGCAAAACAGCTTTAAAACACTCAGATGCAACACAATTATATAACTTTGCCAGCCTCTGGGCTCTGAAACTCTTCTGATTTAAATACCACACAACTCATTTGTGGTCTGAGTGCCCATCCTCTATGATCTCTTGAAAACCGTACCAAGACACAGTGACTCTGCTATCTTTTCATATAATAAGGTAGTATTATCAGGTCTTCTAGTCACCAATAAAACTGCACTATGAAGGAGGGTGGTATACCCTAAGTATAATTAAAACACCCACTTCATTTAAGTCATGTTTGTTCCAAACTTTTTTTTTTTTTGTAGATTATGAATTTACTGTGAAAAAGATCACATTTTCTAGTTATCAAAGGACACAATGGGATAAATAATTTTTTTACTAGGTTGTTCTACTTTTATGTTGCTGATTTCTGCAGCATAAAGAACTTTTTACTTCACAAAAAACCCCCCAAAAAACCAACCTTGGAAACTACCATTTTTCGTCACCAGATTTAGGAGCAAAGTTCACGGCATATTTAGCAAACTGGGTTTTTTGTCCTCATAGTGTATCTTGGGATAGTCCTTATTTCATCTGATTTTCTATAGTTGAAGTATTTATGTGAACAATGCAAATTTTCAGTAACGGAAGGCAAACACAGTATTGCTTTAAAAGGATTATCAGGCGCAATGCAGTTACTTTTGGGAATTAAATAAAAAGGGAGATAGAGAAATAAGCAGTACCTCTAGCAGTAATGCAAAAAAAAGAAATAAAAGAAAGTCTCGTGCATGGTTTCTGACTGTTTGCTGACTGTGGCCTGTTCCTGCACTGACCCAGTACGAAGCAAGAAGGAATCAAGTCCAGTCTCTGAGACACTGAACTCTAAAGCAGACCAGCAGAACAACACTGTTTTGGGATAGTGACTGAAGCTTCAGAACAAATTTAATTTTTAGACTGTGTGCAGCACAAAATCAAGCCTTTCCACCAAAAATATAGCTGAACAGATAGAGAAAAACCAATAACCCTTAATTCTTATTTTTACTCTCTAAACTCTTTAAATGAAGCAAAGCAAGGAAATGAGTCTTCCACAGTCATAGCAGTTTCCTTATTTTCTGGTTAAAGTGCCACTTATTTCTTTTGTGTCCTGATAAAAGTTTAATGAAAACTGACACATTTTAACAGAATAATATATCTTGGCAAAAACCAGTCTTATATTTTTTAAATGGAACCATAAAATAATCTTACTAAAATGTGCCTTCAAATAGAATTCAGAAAACAGAAATTTTTGAATTTTCTTTGTTCCTTTGTCTTGCTTGCATTTTTGAAAATGTAGGAGGAAAAAGGGATTATTTTGCTTTTTTCAAACAACATACAGAAAAGCAAGTTAATCTGTCAAGCAAACAGCTAGATTTGCCTCATGCCAACCAGTACGGAAGTTGGCAGTGTGTAGGTTTAAATGGACTAAAGATATCAGAGATAATTGCATACCCAGCTGTCCTCCTACAGAGGAAAGGAACATTGCAGTGTAGCCCTCCTCCATATACGCCTTGTGTTATGTTAAGCCCATTCAAGATACCTACTAAATTAACCTGTTGTCTTAACTCCAGCTTCCCAGCAACCACGGGGTGCTGTGCTGTTTGTGAACTCTATACACAGCATTATTTGAGTGTCTGATTTAGAAATCACCCCGCAGTGGTCAGATTTATGCTTTAGAACCCTGTTTCTGCATCTCTTCCCATTTTCCAGCAATAAATTTAGTCTAACATTAAGCTAAACTGCTGCTGGGGACCCCAAAACTGAACACGGTACTCCAGGAGTGGCCCTACAAATGCTGTATAGATTTTCTTCAACCTACGCAGTACTGTAAATGATGTCCAGCACATGATTAACCTTTGTCACTGCAAGGCTGTACCACCCAACTTACCATCCACCAGGATCCCCAGGTCCCTCTCTGTAAGTTTGTCCCCAGTCAGTCATCTCCCAAACTGTCCTGCTACATGGCATTTCTTTGTCCCAGGCAGAGGGTCCTCATGAGGTTTCTGTCAACCCATTTCTTCAGCCTATCTAGATCCCTCTGAATGGCAGCCCTATTGTTTGGCATATTGATCCTTCTCCTGGTTTTATGTCATCTGAAAACTTGCTGAGTTGTTATGATGACGGTTTAAAGCTGGATATCTTAGTGGAAATATAGCAAAAGACATTGGCAAAGCTCAAACAGATTCAAGTGACATCTGAAAAAATATTTTTCAGAATTTTGGTTTCCAGGGAATAGCCTGGTTTAAAATATTTTTGTCACTGGAGAAAGGGACAGCAGTTGCCAGACTGAAGTGCTGTAGCATAGCTATCCCTGGTATTTGATAGACTGCTGTTTCTCAGCATCCTCATATCTCTTGGAGAGGATAAAAAACCAGGAAATCTATCTTTACAGTTATCCATCTCTCACAAGAAAAACATGGAAAGGTATGGTGAGGTGCAGCCAACTCCAGTTTGATCTGAACAGTAATTTTTTTTTGGCAAATAAGGGACTCTTTGTATCTGCTGGGTTGAAGAGCTGGGGAGCTGGGGAGCTGGAGAGTGCGGCCCCAGTGAGGCTGGTCAGGGACATTAGAGTCAGTAGTTGCCCCAGGACCTCCCTTCCAGACTGGAGAGGACATGGTGCTGCTCCCAGGAGCTGCTCCATCCTGCAGCCACGTCAGTCAGAGAGCTGCTGAAACTTCCCCCAAACTAATTTACAGCCTAGATTTTTCTTTGTGATGCTCTAGCTGTGGAGAGTGAGGCCCCAGTGAGGCTGGCCAGGGACATTAGAGTCAGTAATTGCCCCAGGACCCTGAGGGCAGCCTTCCCTCCCAGACTGGAGAGGACATGGTGCTGCTCCCAGGAGCTGCTCCATCCTGCAGCCACGTCAGTCAGAGAGCTGCTGAAACTTCCCCCAAACTAATTTACAGCCTAGATTTTTCTTTGTGATGCTCTAGCTGTCCCTGCACCAGGACTGCTGGGAGCCAGGCTGGCAGGGGAAGAGGTCAGGGTGGCGAGACATGGAAATCCATGTGAATCTGTGGGGACCACGGGGTGAGGGCAGGCAGGAAGCCAATGGGACTGATTTGGTCAGTGGTGGTGAGAGGTCTCCCATGACGATGGCTCAGCTTGGCAGATGGCTGGGGTTCCCGAGGGTCAGGGTTATGCTGGCACCAGCACGGGTCTCAGCAAGGTTACCTCATCCTTTGATGGAAAAAAAGAGGAACAAAGTTATTTCTTAGCCTAATTCACCTTTTTAAACAACATTACCAACACCGGTGGACTGACTCCCAAGGCAAATGAGGACAAAAAGTGAATTTCATAAGATTTCATTTTAATAGTCAGTTACTAAAAATGCACCTCTGTTCACCAGTGGCCTCTCTCTTGCCTTGTGCCAATCTGCTGTGCTTCTCTCTGCTGATGTAATTGTCTTCCTTGGCTCTGAGTGGTCATATTAGACCAATATACATCTCTGTCTGGAACAACTATGTTAGCACTTAAACATTTTTAATATGGCAAACTTCTCTGGCAGACACTCCCCCTCTTGGGGAGCTATTTAAATTTTTTGATCATCTGCCCTTAGATCTGTCTCACCTACATTGCCAATATCTTCACAGATATTGCTAGCATATATGATTAGGCACAACAAGAGTAAATGCAGTTTATTGCCAGCAGTATGACACCAGAATCAGACAGGATCCAAAAATGTGTCATCCACAGAAAAGCTTTAGATCAAAATACAGAATGTGCCTAGATTTTTCAATTTTCGTTTGAAAAAAAATCTTTCTACATATTTTATGAATTACCACCGAATGTAAAAGTGGCAACGGTACAGAAGGGATGCCTAAAGAGGGGATAAATAAACACTGACAAGCTGAGAAACTTTTAAATGTGGTTTCAAATTAACGATAAAGTTCTTAGGAAGGCATGCTTCATATTCTCATAAAAAAGGGTCCATCTTTTCCTCCAGGCTCCAGCTTACTCATGTGGCGGACACACTATGTGGTCTCAGAGAGCTCCTGTGCATATCTTGCATTTTGGGTGTGCAAATATACCAGGCACATGGTCGTGGTGAACATAAGAGTTCTAGTCAGTCTTCATGATGTGAAGATCAAACAGACCTTGACATGCTGGTTCTCTATCTGCCATCTTTGGCACTTGTATCAGGATGCACATGTCCTTGGAGACAGCAACCAGATATCAGTGACTTGGTCATTTGCCAGGGTTTCAATTCTATAATAAAATTTTGTGGTAGGTCCTGCGCATTGCCTCACAGATCTGTCACAAACAGACCCCTGGTCTCAATTAAAAATGAGAGGAAACTTCCTGAGAACAGCTCTCGATGTTGTAAGTTCTCCATGGCAAGCCTTGGCATTTGTCACAAAAGGCTGTTGCTGAAATTGGGTCTGAAGTGTTTTGAGAGAGTCTCTGGTGTATTAAACCAGAATTTATTTCCTTCTACTCAGAAGGCGATTTATCTTTGTGACAGTGAAATATTCTCCAGGATATGAAGGGAGGTGTAAATCTGCACACTCTTAATAAACACATTTATGTTTATTAATTTATAAGACTTGCATGAAAACACCCTTCACAGTCAGTCTCACATGAACAATTGGATATACCCTCAACTGGAATACTGCAGTACAGGGGAAACACAGAAAACACAGACTGAATCCTTAACAGGACCCACCCATCTCAACTCTGTTCTAAGCATTTCTGCAATACCCACTACTTAGAAGCACAAATAAATTGTAAAAACTCAACAACCTCTCTGTAAAGGTAGGGAGTTCTGCAAATGGGACAGCTTCACTTTTAGGTGTGCTCCATGTATGCAGAAAGATTCTGTGCACATTAAGGTGCACCACACACAGGCTGCATGCATTAAATGGAAATACACATAATATTGCCTAATGCTACATCTTTCCTACTGCTCTCACTAGGGAACCTGTATAAGAAGGGTTGAATTACCACCCAGGTGCAGTTACAGGCACATGGTTGGTTGATGAAAACTTGTAAATATATTTTTTTAATACAGAGCATCCACAAATACAGATTCATTCTGGTGAGATCCCACCTGAAGTACTGCATCCAGCTGTGGAGTCCTAAGTTCAGGAAAGACATGGACCTGTTGGAATGGGTCCAGAGGAGGGCCACAAAAATGACCAGAGGGATGGAACACTGCTCCTATGAGGAAAAGCTGAGAGAGTTGGGATTGTTTAGCCTGGACAAGACGAGGCTCTGGGGAGACCTTATAGCAGTCTCAATACTTAAAGGGAGATTATAAGAAAGATGGGGACAGACTTTTTAGTAGGACCTGTAGTGATAGGACAAAGGATAACGGTTTTAAACAAAAAGAGGGTAGGTTCAGACTAGATATAAGAAAGACATTTTTTACGCTTAGGGTGGTGAAACACTGGAACAGGTTGCCCAGGGAGGTGGTAGATGCCCCCTCCCTGGAAATATTCAAGGTCAGGTTGGATGGGGCTCTGAGCAACTTGATCTAGTTGAAGACATCCCTGCTTATTTCAGGGAGGGTTGGACTAGATGACCTTTAAATGTCCCTTCCAACCTGAACTATTCTGTGATTCTATGACTCTATAACCCCCTGATTCTGCCCAGACTTTGTATCACCAAAGCCATCCATCACCAGAAAAGGGTGTGGAAAAGCTTCCTGGAACCAGTAAGAAGAGCAACCTTCAAGTAAGGCATAAGGGCAGCGGTTGTTAACAACATATTTCTCCATCAGTATTCCATGGAAGCCTGTCTGTCAGCATATTCCTGGCAGTTTTAGTGAGAGGTCAGTTAATCTGAACACTTCTCTTTCTGCTTTTGTCTAAGAAATCAACAGGAACTTGTTTTTACTCTGCTTGGGTCACCCAAAGCAAGAAATACCTCTCTCTCATATACCAGGGCAGAAGTGTTTGCAAGATGAGGTCACAGAACTGCAAAAATAAATGCTGTTTTCAACTGTTTTTAATAGGAAAGAATTTAACTTCTAGATAATTGTAATCGCTTTCCCACATAAAAAATACCTAAACATGAGAAATGATGGTCACAAGAGATATTACAACTAGCTGAAAAGGACTAGCAAAGAACAATGTATGATGTCATACTATCTGTGTTTCTTCTGCGTTCTTTTATTTTCACCCTCAAGTTGGTATTGAAGGTTGTTTCCTCCTTAAGAAACCTCTGTGCTCATCATTTTGGTAGCCTTTCCCTCCTGCTTTTTGCTCCTGTGGAGTTTATGAATTGATTTAATCTTTAATTTCATCAACAATATTGCAAAAATGAGAGATGATTGGAAAAGGGATGAAAAAGACCATGCATACAACTTCAGTGCTTCCAATAATGACTGAGATCACTCAGGTTGGTAAGACCTGATTGCCTGAATAATTTCTGACACATACAGCCTCTGTGGATTTTCTTTATTCCTTTTTCAGAAGTATTATTTTATTAATGAAATGTATATTCTTCATAGCTTCAGTTGTTACCTTTAGGGAAACAGGAAAAACAATCACCAAAAACAAGATGGAAAAATTGTCAGTCATTCTTTCCATATTGATGTTTTCTTAGCAAGGGCTTGGAGTACCAGGCACAGGAAAAGAAACATCCTGTTCTTTGAGGCTGTATGACTGGGAAGGAAGGGAATGGGCCTCTTTGCAGAATGGTCCAGCAATGCACCATATCTTCTCTCTCCCCATAAGACAGAAGTTCCAGCTCTAGCTGTGATGGGTGGCAGGAGGAAATCCACTGTACAAGGTTCCTGGTCAATCCTCAAGACTTAGGCAAGTTATGTCTATGTTTGATGACTGTGTTTGGCTTGTCTCCTTCAATTCTCTGCAATAAATCCTTGTGATTTTTGTGAATTTCAATGTGTGCTTTATAGAAAATAAAGTGTGCTCCACTGAATGGGTGACAATATAATCAAGTTTGCATGAGATGTACATGCATAATATGATAGTTATTGGGTCATTAATGTTACTGTGTTGATATTGTGCATGCATCATTGTGGTAGCTCCAAAAGCCTCATTTATAGAGCACCCCACTGTGACAAGTCTGGTAAAGATGGAGAGGAAGGGTGCTGTAAAGAAAACACATCTTAACAAGGCCAAAGCACAGATCACAGTACCTTTAAATCCTGATGATCTGGAGTGGTACTGGCTTGCCTTCCCTGATGCCTGCAAGTCCCTTCTCATCCTGGCTGGCCGTGGCACTTGGTGCTACAATCCCTAACATTCCTGTGACAGTGATCACGGATGCTATAGAAAAAATCATCAAGTTATCCATACATAAAAGAGATAATGACCAAAAAACAAAAAAGATAGAGATGTTTTATGGTACAGCTCCAAGTCTTGTGCCAGTAAACTGTAATCAGATAATTTCTAAAAAAAGTACTGGTTGCCATGGGGTATTAAATATTGAATTAATTTTAAATCTCATCTTCTTGCTCACAGGAAGCACTGTATGAGAGTGGTGAAATGGAGAGGAGAAAAATAAGAGGCCATGAACATGTCAGAGAAGTCATTCTCCGTGGCCTCATCTCCTTTGACAGAAATGTGTATTGCAATCTGTCAACCAGCCAGTGTCCATTTTTTTTAAAGACTCTCCCAGGCTGTGTGCATCTGCAGTCTGCGTGAACAGAATTCCTGGTCACACAGAGCTGGAAGTGATATGTTTGGAGGATAAAAACACACCACCCTTGTTAGAGCACCTTGACATTTCACAATTTCCCTTCTCCCATCCTAGTTTGCATTTGAACACCGATCTTTGAAAAGTAGCCTGTTCCAGGATTTTACATTAACCGGTTTCAGTTCAGACTGGAATACAGAATTAAAGTCATTGAAAATAATGGCAATTTTTAGTCTGGCAGCTGAACCACAAAATAAGCAAACTAAATGTAGCTCAAAGTTAGTCCAAAACAGAAAATTATTGTATTTTTTCAGTGATTAAAAAAATCAATGGCTATAAAAAATATTTAATACTACCCAAAGTTCTTTTTTTTTCTTTTTTGAGTTACCGAGCCTTCCTTGAGTGATATTTGTAAAGATGAAGTTCATTATGAACTGAAAATACTGTTTTGAAACAGACAGTTACAGCTTGAAAATGTCAAAACAAAATGTTCTGACTTTTCTAAATTCCTCTCTTCCTTTTTCTGTCCCTTGTTATTTGCAGAATTTAAGAAGTTGTTTTGATCCTTAAGAAATGAGATTGTATGGGCAGATTTACTATTTACATTTTTTTGCTTAATCTGTTATGTGTCTGGGGTGGGTCTCTGTAACAGTTCAGTTGAAATACATTCATTCATCCATTCTGTCTCCTTCTTTTTCACTGATTCCTTGCTCTTTTTGGAACTGGACTGGTCTGAGATCTTATCCCTGAGTACACTTAAACTTTGAGGTACCCTGAAGTTCGGCATCCCTCACTGTAGTTGGTTGACTTCTTAATCCAAGATCTGAGAAGACTCAATCTTTTGGAAAGTTGCAGTGCAAACTTCAAACTTCACAGCTCAGTATCTATTGCTTCTTCATCCTTTGAGCTTACTTAGAGTTTGCTTTGGTTCAAATACATGTCCTCTACATTGAGTTCTTGCAAGTACAGTTTGGGTGTACTTGATGGCTTTCTCTCCCATGTAAAACCTGCCCCTTTTTTTCTCCCAAGTGTGACTCATTGCTTATTTTCCTACGCTTTGCTATAGAAATACTGTTATAAGTTTGATGTGGTTAATACCCTCTAAGACTGACCCATATTTAATGTCAATGTTAAACTGACACAGAAATGCCAGAAACAGACATAACATTTTTTCTCTTTCTCTGTCTAACTTTGTCACCAAAGCTCCAATATGATTTTTCTTTATCAAAGAGGGGGTTTCCCTATAAGAACAGAATGGGGCAGGGGGTGGGGACAAAGGGAGAAGACAAGGGGTTATTCAGTGTGTAAGAGGCCTCTTCTCTCCATTATTATTAACAAAATCTTCAGTGTCTGCAAGTGCATCTGTTTGCACATGAAAAAACCACCATATGCATTAGTTCAATAGTGCTCTTGTTAATTAATGTGAACACTTACACATGCAAATAACATTAACTATCTGTTAGTGCATGCAATTACTTGATTTATGCATTCAAGTGTCCATCTGAGGCCAGACCTTTACCCATTCTAAAATGGCTAGCTCAGCTGACTTCAGTTAAACTATGCTGATTTCTATTTTCTACAGAATTATTCCATGGTATTTCGACAGCCAATTTTCATTCTGGGTGGTATTATAGGTACAGTTAGACTTGATTTGAAAAGTTGACCTTTTGCATTCTTAGTAAAGTCAGAATCTGACTCTAATGATGGCCTGGATTTTGCACTTTCTTCAAGTTCTATATGCTGAACCTCCTCTTTCTCCCTATGAGCTTGCCCCCTCTATAAATCTTATGTGTTACAACCTGCAGTCTGAAAGGAAAGGAGGTCAGCAAGTAGCCTTTTCAAAATGATGGCATGTTAGTGTAAGGGCTTTGGGTGGCCCTATATATCAGATTGACTTTTAGATACTGATCAATTGAAGATCAATTATGGGATACAATGAGAAACTAGATAACCTGCTAGTCTGTTAGTATCTCAGTAAGGATGATTCCAAGGCTGGAGTGCAGCGAAGGTAAGCACAAAATAAAAGATCTGGAAAAGGCTTCATTATTCAAATATTTCTCCAACTTAAACTTCACAATAACGGTGAGCAGGCTGTTTTGATGCAGATTGTTGATTCCAACTGAGAGTACTTTCGTTGTGTCACTAGAGTCCATACTGCACTTGTTCAGGGAATGTTGTGGTCCAAATGACTTCAACACAGTCTGAAAAAAACAGACCACATTTTGCCATTTAGGTAAAACTAAAATGCTTTCTAGAGGTTTAAAGAAAGAATTTCAAAATCATTACTAAAAATTTTTCAGGGGATGTATTGCAGAGCTCATGAAATACAGAATCTCTGTTTTCTTAATGTTGGAGAAGATTGGTCTGACCACAAAAACTACGGAGATGCTCCATTGCCTCCACGGGGTGAAGGAACAGGCCTTTTAAACAGAAGTTGGTTGTAAAGTAACCAGAATATGATTTAATCTGTACTTCAAGAACCAACTGTAAAACCTAATCTGGTTATGGCAAATACTGCTGGGCAGTAGATAAACAGGAATACTTCCCCAGCTTCAACCATTTGTTGTTCTGAGTCTGCAGCTTTCACAGCTGACCTGACCACACTTGTAAGCACAGTCGTTCCCACCAAGGGAAATGCATGCCACTGGTGTACCATGAACACTTTGTAAATGGCTTTCAGTAAAGTGTCCCTGAAATAACCTAGTGGATGTGGCACTGATAACGGCTAGAACTGAGCTCCCAGAATAATAATTAGTGCTGGGATACAAGATGAGGAGATGTATGGGTGATTCTGGAAAAAATCATTGCTTTTAGCCACATTTGCTTGATTGGTCTCAGCTGATGGACCAGGCAGAAATAAGGATGTGAGGAGCAGCATGAAAACGAAGCAGTGACAGAAGCCTCAGAGAGACGTGGAGGACAAAGTCCAGGATATGGAGCTAGCACAGTGTGGAAACACCTCCTGTTTTCTCAAGCAAGGTCCAGGTTCAAAGAGACTTGTGGCTGTGATACTGGGGAATTCTGAGTAAAAATGGGGATCTATGCATGTTGCAGTGAGATTTTTCAGGAGCAACATGAAGACAAGACCTGTAGAATAATCAGGTTAACCTTCTACAAGATCTGATGGGGAGGCAATTTTAGAATCCAGAAGTGACTAAATATATCTTTCTGTTCCCTGGCAAATGAAACAGCTATTTTGTCTATGAGCTCTGCTTCTTGAAATTACTACTTGATTTACAGCTGTTAAGTCATTTTAAGGACCTCATTTGCTCTTGGCAGGCAGAGTTATGATTGCTAAAAATAAGAAACAATGTCTTGTGTCTTAATCAATGAAATGGGAATGGTGGCCAAACAGGGAAGGTTCTTGTAAACTTTCTGTACACATATGTGTATAATGTGTGTTGGAGATAAGCATACAAACACTTAATGGCAACATGCTTGGTTAGTTGAGCCAATTATTAAAAGGAAGCAGAACTCCATTCCCACTGCATTTCAATGCTGTGATTGGCCAGGGAAATTGTGTGAGAAGATGTTTAGTTATGCATGTACTTACCAAAGCTCTCCTCTGAGACTGACTGGTGCACAAAATATAGGTAATTAGCAAATGCTTCAAATATTAATTCCTTTTTCTTTGTTTTTCCTGTAGAAGTTGATACAATAAAATTGAACTGGACAAGACTGAAATGTGAATCAAGCTATTTCCTATTAAATTTTGTAATAAAATAAAGAAGTTTTGTGTTCATTACTGTTCCTAACAACAATCCATCTAGGTAAGGCTTTAAATGCTGTATGCCTGAACATTGTTCTTAGAATTTCTCTCACTTTTCTGTGATGAAATCCTTGCAAGAGAATAGCTGTGTACATACTACATTTCACTTCTACACTTGTAGGCACTCTGCTATTTTTACGTGCTCTGTATAACCTGAATACAGTATTACAGGTAAACACTAAAGTGATTGGATTAAGACAATTGCACAGCCAAAAACTTCCACACCTCTCATGCCATGATCCCTTGGCTGTCAACACTAAATCCATCACAATTTAAACAAGAATAGAAACGTGGCTAGAAACTGCTTCTTCAACAAGCTATTCTATTAAACCTAAGAATTACCTGCAAGATTTAAGTGATTGGCAAAATATCACCAATGTAATGGAAAAGACAGTGGGTTCATTCCAGGTCTCCTAATTATATTTTTTATTAAAAAATAAGTAAAAAGGAAAGAAAAACAATACTGATTTAATAACTCACTAAAAAAATGCTATAGTTGATTAATTTTGTACAATTCCTAGTCAGTCTTGAAGGTGAAATAGAGAAGGGAGGAAAATACTACACGAACAATTATTTCTAGACTGAGAATGAAGACCCAGTGTAAAATTTTCCAAAACAGTTGTGTAGTAAACTCTGTAAAAGTCATTATGATTTAATGTGTATTTTGAAAGAACACCATCAGGGTGACAATATGGACTTCATTATTTCCAACTGCAACTGTGAAACTGTTGGAACTGTCTAACCTCACTATAACAAAACACCGCTTGGCTAGGATAAATATTTATGATATCAAACTGTTCACTGTAATAGGGTTTGGCTGTTTGTTGCATTAGAAAAATGGAGAACCCTGCAATTTGAATTAAACATTTATATACAGCACTTTTAAGGAAATTGTTTCCCACAGACCAATATTTAGATGAAATCTTAAAAAGGATCACAAATTAACTGATAATGGAACTGAAAAGGATTTTTCCAGACCATGTACAATACATATTAGGGAAAATTTTTTAAATTTATATTAAGATTAACTTGACTTTTTTCTAACAGACTGATCAATAAAATAAATTCACTCTTGCTGATAGGATTAAGGTAGGATGGTCTGATGAAGTTAGGATATGGATTTTGGAAATGGATTATGGTTGCATAAAGTATTTCTATAGAAAAAAGTAATAGAAATAAGGAATTATATGTAGCACTGTTTAAAACACACAGTCATAAGTTTGTTTAGATCTGATAGGAAGATTTCCACTATACAAATCTAAGTCTGACTTGTGCTTATCTATGCTGAATACGTGTATTTAAAATACACCTACATTTACATACAGGTACAGATTTCAGCCACACACAGACAAACTGTTTATGCACATGGTTTTTTTTAATATGCTTGTGTGATTTCTTAATTTTGTCTTTAATTGCCCAATGTGAGACTGTCTTACTGACAGTTTTCAGGTGCTGGCTACTAGCTCCCCAGTCTTCCTTATTCCATAAGTGCTATTCTAGGAGTACCTGAGGATCCTGGTGGTCAACATGGTGGACACGACGAGCAGTGTGTCTTTGCAGCAAAGAAGGGCAAGAGTGCAGGAGGCTGTTAGTGAAGGAGTGTAGCCAGCAGGTGGGAGGAAGCTATTCTTCGCCTTTGTTCAGAAACTGAGACCAGGTCAGGAACACTATGTTTAAAGGGCATTGACACACCGAAGTGAGTCCAGCAGAAGGGTATGAAGATAAAGAGGGCTTTGGAGCACACTACATATGAGAAGCTACTGAGATACTGAGAGAAATGGGTTTGTTCAGTTTGGAGAAAAGAACCATAATGATTGATGCCTACAGCTAATGGGAATGGGAGGATACAGAGAAGATGGAGCC
The DNA here is from genome assembly GCF_000699245.1 of Pterocles gutturalis. Lineage (NCBI taxonomy): Eukaryota > Metazoa > Chordata > Aves > Pterocliformes > Pteroclidae > Pterocles > Pterocles gutturalis. The sequence continues at coordinate 22,529 of NW_010138305.1, forward strand.
GTATTCTTCTGAAGAGGTGCACAGCAAAATGATGAGGGGCAAAACACATTAGCTAGAGAAAGGAAGTTCTGACTGAATATTAGGAGCATATTTGTCACAGTGGGGTGGCACAGGCTGCCCAGAGAGTCTGTGGGTTCGCCATCCCTGGGACTAATCAAGACTTATGTGAACAAGACCTTGAGCAAAGCAGGTGGGAGGCTTTGGCCAGCTTCACAGTTAGCTCTGCTTTGAGCAGGGATTGGATGAGAATCTCAGAATAGTTTAGGCTGGGGCTATGAGTCTATTTCTGTTCAGAAATACTTCAATTTGTATTAGGGAATGATAGAAAAAGACATAATTTAGCAATGTAAAAACACAAGAACTGAGACTCAGAGATTTCAAGGATTCTCCTGTAGGAGTAAATACAGTAAGCAAAAGCCTCATAGGTTCCTGAGACACAACAAAGTGTACTCCTGGGAAAATTTCTTCACAAATAAATGTACTGTGAATGTTCGGTCATTAATTCTACATACTTTGCAAATTCCTGGTTTTGCAAAGTGTTAGAGTCACTATACCATGGAGAAACTACGTCAAGAACAGCAATGTTGAATAGCAGGACTCAGTCATTCTTTCCTGAACCATTCAGGACCATTTTCAGAAATCAAAATCATAATCTTTTTAAATGGGGGTATTAAAGATCAGAGAAGTGGTGGCAATAGTGTTTAATAAAGGATCAGTTTAAGAAACAATTCTAGCCGATGGTTCCCTGTGGTGTGGATAATTAACAACTGCCAAAGACACTGACCAGGTTACTTCAATGAATTTATTTTTATAATAAATTATCGGGAAAAAACCCCACTTATTTACTTATCATTACAGTTTCAGCAACCATGATGGAAAACAAGGGACCAAGCACCCTTCAAACTGTGACAAATGCTCACAGCCCAATAAATGACTGTTCATACTTGTTTCATTTCAATATCTTCAGGCAATACCTTTGGGACAGGGATTCCTATAAAACAAAAATAAGAAATTAAAACAATTGAAAGCAAATGTTTCAATTTTTTTTAAGGAAAACTGATGTGAGTGTTTTCTTCAGCACCTGCAGGAAGAATCAAAGAGAGGAATTTTGAAAAAGCAGAAAACAAGGTAGTTCATGACAGTGAGGAAATGGATCTGAACCGTTCCCTAGTACTCCCTCAGGGCCACAGGTAACAACAAAAGCCACCTTAATAACTGTGCTGAATCAATGACACTAATTTTAGAAAAAGGAAACTGTCCTCCTGACTGCTACAGAAATAATCTTTGATGCATTCTTCTGAAGAAGTGATGCCAGCATGAAAGGGGAAGCGATGTGCAGGAACTATCATTAGCTTTCATTGGTTCACAGAACCTCATCAGCTGGAAGGCATCTCCTGAGGTCATCCAGTCCAACCTGGGCTCAGAGCCAGCCACCTGGGGCCTCTCTGCTTGACTCTTCACTGAATCTGAGGATGGAGATTCCACAACTCCACTGTTTGAAAAATGTTTCTCTTCTTCATGTTAGTATTTTAGAATTCAGTGAGACCCCTGCACCTATTTAGCCAGGGTAAATCATCACCTTTTGACGGGTTGATTCTTCTTTTTCATTTTCTTATTATGGAGCATGATTGCCATTTGCTTTGTTGGGTTTCAAGCTGTTGATGTTGAATGCATCCTTAAGATCTTCTGTGGTCACTATTTCCTTTAGCACCACCCATTCAAACTAATTCAAAGAACACAAGACAAGAAAAAAATTCAATCACAAATCTGTTGTGTTGGTCACTGTGGCTGTGAAAAGCAGAGCAGTTTCTGTTTGTAGTTTCACATAAGTACTCTGGTGTCCTATTTTAGGTTTATCCAGCTGGCCAAATTAGCTATGTTTCTCAAATCTATTGCTATGTAAGGTTATAAACATTTCCCTTAGCCTTTAGGAGATCTGCATACAAGTGTATTGCATAAAAAGGGTTGAACATGTTGTTTCAAGCACTAGGAAAACTATACTTGTTTTCCCTCAGAGAGGTTAATTCTGTGCAATTTTGAAAGATTCCTGCAAGCATCCATTGATTTCAATGACAGATGTAATTACTCAACATCTCTTCAAATGGCAAAGTTTCCAAGCAAACAATAGATTCCTATATGCACTGACAACTTTTAATTCAATTTTTTGGAATGCTTTGGCAAACTCTTGAGGAAATATGTTTGGTGGCTGCTGCAATTTGTGGGTACATCTTTGTCAGTCTCTACAGTTTAACAAAGCTACCACTAAGGTCAAGTAAGGCAAGGTTTCACCCTTAAATATTTTCACTAATTTCCCTTGTGAGTCCTTCTAGTTTCAGACACCTCCTCCCCACACAAATAGCTAAGTTAACTAATTCTATATACTATGCCTGAATGACTCCCTGCAACAGCACACTGCCAGCCGTTGCAGAACTATACCTACTAAATGGCTTATATG
>NW_010138305.1:25013-36985 GCF_000699245.1 Pterocles gutturalis
ATATGTTTTAAAGATTTTTTCCAGAACACAGCTTTTAAACTGTGCTTTAGTAACTGTCACAGACCGATTCCCCATCTCTCCATGATGTTGTTTATCCATGTTTATGTCTCAAACAAAGGGCAGGGCACTGGGACAAAACATTTCTAAAGAAAAGACACCACCATGTCTACAAACAGCTCTGGCAGAGCATGTTGGAAGAAAAGCTCTTCTGTGAATGAACATTAGTGGGTTGTGGAGTTGTCTCCCCAGTGGAGAACCAGCCGCGCCCCCCCAAAGGCAGCCCTAATGCAGGGCTGTTGCACCCCCTAAAAGGTCAACCCCGAAGGTGACCTGGATGTAGGGCCCCCCAGAGTACCAAATGGTATAAAGCCCGACCACCTACTCCCTGTTGACCCATCATCACAGAAGGAGTTTCTGCCTGAAACAAAGATTTCTGCCTGAAGAGAAGACATGTGCTGGAATGAGGGATTGGTGATGTTCTCTGTGTCTCTGTGTTTGTGCGTTTCTGTCCCTCTATCTCTCTCTTTCTGCTTCCCTCTTTCTTATCTTTCAACTCTTTCTTATTCTGTCTTCTGTCTGATTTTTACCTCCAAATGATGATTGAGTGTTATTTGGTCCTTGCTTAATAGACAAGTGATATCTGGTGATAACTGATAAGTGTGATTTGGTGCTTAACTCTGAGAAGTTGATCAATAATATTTTTGCAGTTGCTGAGGTAAAATAAAATTGTGCTGTACTGTTCCCTGAGTCATTGTCTGGCTCCACCTAGCTGATGCTCCTTTTTCGGGAACCACAAAAACCTCTCTTGACCATCCACTGTAGTGGGGTGAGACAGTAACCCCTGGAAATCCAGTCCCACTGCTTTTACTGTCGATTTCAACTTGGTTGTGTTAAGCAAGAGTATCTCAAGTTATACTGCTACAAAAGGTATGTGAACTGACAATATGCTAAGTCAAGACTTTGTCTCTTCTATAATGCTGCCAGTACTTTTCTGCCTGTTAGTGTTGACAATTGCTCAAGCCTGGTTAGATGTAGTGGTGGAGACCTTCCCACACCTGGCCTCCCTCTGCCTTTCCTATGCTTTCATTTGTACTTTTCATTTTGCTGATAGAGGTAGACCAGCATGGGAAAAATAATCCAAGCTGTTATTACATTTGCACAAAAAAAGTGCTGGCTGACAACACAGGCGATTTTTGCGTCCTTCTTTTGCTTTTTCTTTTAGTTTGGCTCCAGCAGAGGTAGGGCCCGGAGTTACAGTCTAAGTTGCTGCTCGTGTCTTTACAGTGCGCTCTGAACTGCGGAAACCTTCACCCACATGTCTATCTGAAAATACAGGCCTAGTTACTGCCAGGAGATTGCAGAAGATCAACATGGAAAGGTGTGTCCTAATTATTTGGAGGCAAGTTGATCTGGGAGACGTTGCAGTGCCTGGCAGCACTGACAGCACAGCACAAGGTTTTTTCCCACTGGAGGTCACGGTCCAGCTCTTAGGTCACTTGGTGCTTCTACATCTGTACTTTAAAGCATGTCATATTATGCATAAGTCATGAGCTAAGCCATCTTTTAAAGATCATCTGAGACCTTCACAAATAAACAAACTCCCTATGCTGCATAAAAGAAGCAAGTATTTTTAAAATTGCTGAGTGACAAATGCATCTATGTATGGTCGTATTTCCAGCTCTCATGTCTTAAACTATTCTCAGTGGGGATTTGATCCATGATATATCATCCTGAATACTATGATTATACAAATAATAATAATAGTAGTAATAATATTAAATGTACCTGTGAGGTTGGAAATGAATAATAAGGCTCTATTTTCTCCATCAGCTCTGTATGTGTTGCCATTTCAACCACTGCGCTATCCACAATGCCCACTATTACATCTGCAATACGAGCAGTGGAAAGCTGATGAGCAAAAATAGTAGTTTGACCTTGTTTGGCCTGTAAACAAACTAGCAAACTGTAATTCATGTCCCCTGTTGTTTGGTGGCTTAGAGTAATTCCTCTAATTTGTTGTATTGATACTGCTGCTACATCCCATTGATCTAATTTGCTGAACATCCACATAATCCATGATTCTCTCACAACTGGCTGAAACTACAACGTGTTACTTTCCCTGGCAGGCTGGAATCATAACCTGCTTTCTGGTTTGGCTTATTTTGCTGCTTCTACTTTTCTTGGAGTATCTCTTGTTTTTTTTTTTTAAATGCTATTGAAAAGCCCATCCATGAAGCACAAAGTTGGGAGCATTTCCATAGAGACTGGTTCCCTGGGTCCCACCAATTCTAACAGCATGACACCAGTTATTTGTCGCTGGTAAACATTGCCCAGCATTATCTCACTGAAGGCAATGTGTTCGCCTTAAATAGGTAGCTTTGGGCTTCCATTGCCACACAAAACCCATAGGGTTTATATTTTGGTAATTTGTGGATGAAAGCTATTCACATCACCTAAGTGCAGGTGCCAAATTCCCAGGTATAAACAAACATGCAGGTTAGTACCTGCAGCCTGCCTATATAACCAAAGAAGCGAGACAGAGGCTTCTTCCAGAAAGCCTCTGATTCAGCTTCCTTCTGAGGGAACTATTGCTAGTTAAACACCTGGAACAGTTAAGCTGTCTGGAGTGTTACACCAAGGGCTCATCTGCTCAGATGGGCTCTGCATGGTGCCGTCTCCCAGCCAGGTGAGCCAAGCAGAAATCATTGTTTCAGTGGTGGTGAGGTGGAAGATATGAGAATATTGCCACAGAAAAACAGAAAAAGCTTTTTTGCTGGGTATGGGGAAATAATCCTCCTTGTTAGAAATCTACATGGAACATGATAACTCACTTGTGTCTTCTCCCTGAATTTAAATTATATGCATGATTTGAGAAAAAAAGAAGGGTTATATCAATGACAAAGACTTTTCTTAGTCCCATGTGAACTAGCATCTTGTTTTCTGTGTCTAGAGCAGATGCAGTGGCATCTAATTAAGAGAATTTTAGGACTGCACTCTGAAGCTCAGACAAAAGACATTCTTGGTTTCTGACCCCCGATTTCACAGAATCACAGAATCACAGAATCACAGATTTCTGTGGATTTTCCCTTTTCAGCCACAATGGTAGCACTTTTTGAAAAGAAGAGTAAAAGAACTTTCATTTATTGAGCTGTGAACAAATAATTTGAAGCTCAGTCAAAAGAAATTCTTGGTTTCTGACCCCCGATTTCTGTGGATTTTCCCTTTTCAGCCACAATGGTAGCACTTTTTGAAAAGAAGAGTAAAAGAACTTTCATTTATTGAGCTGTGAACAAATAATTTTTAATATAATCTGACTGAGTATAGACATAAATGCAAAGATCCCCTTTAATTTCTGTAGAATTCAAACTGCAGAGAAATGGGATGTAAAAGTGGTGTTTTCTTTGCTACATGACATTTCCTCCTAGAAACTATCAGTGCGAATCCACTCTAAGTCAGAGTATTAGCCCACTGGCATAACTTAAAGCTCTTGAGCAGATCCCTTGGAGACAGCAGAGACGTTTATGAGCTTCAAGTTGTGCTGGTGTCAAGCATCTTGCTGAAGCAGGGCTCTCTGCTCAGAAAAACACCGGCTGCAATTTCCACTTTCGACACAAGATGGCTGCAGAAAATCAGTATTTGGTTTAAGCTTCCCCCAGTCTCCTCCCCATCTCTATGTTTTACTGGTTTTGCAGAAGGGCACATGTGACCCGCCTGGGACTGGCAAATAAAACTCCCCCCCCGCGTCCCCCCATGTCAGTCTAACTTTTCAACTGCATTTATGTTCACTCGGCCACCTTACAGCTTTGGACTTTGTACTCATTACCCCATTGATCTCTATTTCTCTATTCTCAGCGTGTTTCTGCATCCCTTGGTTTTAATTTCAGTGAGTTTAGAGATAAGTTAAATTTTAGAGATAAACTGTTTCACAAATAAGCACACAAGAGAGTTGGGGTTGTTCAGCCTGGAGAAAAGAAGGTTCCGAGGAGACCTAATAGCAGCCCTCCAGTACCTGAAGGGGGCTACAGGAGAGATGGGGAGGGACTCTTTATAAGGGACTGTAGTGACAGGACAAGGGGTAACTGTTACAAACTGAAAGAGGGTAGATTTAGACAAGATATTAGGAAGAAATTTTTCACTGTGAGGGTGGTGAGACACTGGAACAGGTTGCCCAGAGAAGCTGTGGATGCCCCATCCCTGGAGGTGTTCAAGGCCAGGCTGGATGAGGCTCTGAGCAACCTGGGCTAGAGGGAGGGGGGAGCTGTCTGATCAACGATGTGCCCTCTGCATCTTCTCATGTAAAAGGCCAGGTTGGACGGGGCTTTGAGCAACCTGGGCTAGAGGGAGGTGTCCCTGCCCATGGTAGGGGAAGTGGAACTTGATGATCTCTAAGGTCCATTCCAACCCAAACCATTCTGTGATTCTATGATTCTAAGACTCCACTACATAGGTGAAAAAAGCCAGCTTCTATTCAGTACTGAACTTTGTGTCAATTCATTTCCAAGGAATGAAGGTATTTTAATATCACAACAGGAAATCCACTAGGTTAACATACATATTTTCTTCTTTTGTTGCAGTTACAACTTCTTCATTGGTTACATTTTCTCTGCCTTGTCTGACATCTGTTCTAATTGTCATCCTAAAAGGATGGCTGCCTGGCTGACTATGCCCACAAATTCACAGAAACCTCTCAAATTAAATTATTTTTACATCATGTTCCTCCTGGGTGATCTACAGGAGACATCACCCCCTCTATCAGAGTGCAAGATGGTAGTTTATGGCCTTTCATCTCTGAATCAGACTGACATACAGGGCAATCTGATACCAGATTAAAGAGTCATCAGGTAACGGTTTGTCTGCTTTAGGTGGATGTGCAAATATGTCTGCACATACTTTGGGTAACAACTAGAAATTTATTATATACATACACATACATACACACATTGTATGTGTTGAGTGGTCACAGAGCTGAACAACTGCCTAATGCATTTTAATGGAAAAACCAGAGTTCAGGCTTAAGTGTATTTTGCCACACTTACAGGTTGATCTGGAGAGAATATGCACAACTTTATGGTTTGAACTCTATTAACATTTTGTATACTTAATCCCACCTACGTAAGCATTACCCCAAATGATAGCATTTTCCATTCTTTTGTTTAGCCCTTCTGGAGGCGTCTTTATCTTCCCTCCATTGATTACAATGGGAGCCTATGTAATTAGCTTAGCATAGATATCAAACTTCTTGATGGTTAAAACCAGGTAAAATAACAACCACATGAAATGTAAAGATGATTAGATTTAAATTAAGAATGCTTTAGAGGCTGAAATGTTAGGAACTGAGGAATAGGTTGTTTTCAATGTTACTCATCTCCTGTGGAGAAACAATGATTATCACAAGACAACAAGAAGGTATTTCCTGAGATTACTATTTACAAATGCAAAACCTTTCACTCAGTAAAGAGCATATTTTCTGTTGGTGTGGCAGCTATAAGTAATAATTAGAAAACACAACTATACATGTAATATCCTATGAGCTTTTGTATTATAACAGCTCTGACATCCCTATTGCTTATAGTGTCCCTACTCCCAGCTACACTTGGAATGAAAGGAACAATTGTTGAAAACCAAAGGATGGCACAATCTATCATATAAATAGATGAAGAAAAGATTGGGAGTATTTCACCTGGGAGAGAATGGAAAGGGCATGATTTATATATAGGGTACACAGAAAAGTGATTGGAAATGTCTTCGTATCTCCCCGTGCAAGAGGAATAGCATAATTTCAATATCTAGGAACAAAATAACTGTCCATCTGGAATGCAAGAAAAACATACCTATTTCCAAAAACTGTTACAAGCCTTAGGTCCAATATAGTAACCTAGACTGTACATGTCCTTTTGTGTGATTTTGCCCCTGTTCATCTGTTTAAAACATCCAAGGCAGAAGAATTTACAAGCCTGGATGCAAGTTCTCTGTTTTGGGATGCACTTCCTTTATTCTCTACTCAGAAAAGGGAAATACTATAAATGAGTCATCTGATACAACATACACTTTCTGCAGCACTTCTATAAAGACAAACACTTCTTCTGTACCAAAGAGCTACAAGCATGAGAAATCACACCATCTCTCCATATATAGGCAGTGCAGCATGCAGCCTCAGAGGGTTTTCCAAAGGCGTCCGGAATTGCCTTGGGGTGTGCAGAAGCTGCGTAGCAAATAGCATCTACAGATCATTTCAAGAGAAATATTAGTTCAACTGCAACCAATTTCCTGCCTTTTGCTATGGAAGACTCTTTTGCATGTGCCTATTTTTAACTTGGGTTATTATTTCTTTACTATGTTTTGATAGCTACAGGAGTACTGTTTTCAGTTTATCAAAGCAAACATTAACTTGTTAAAATGGACTTATTCAGATAGTACACAAAGGCAGAAATAATGCTTCTGCCCTTCATTTTAGAAGCAAAAATAATCACAAAAGATATATGGAAAGCACTGGTACAAAACATTATTAAATTAAGGTCTCAGGGACAGATAAGAAAAACATAGAGCAAGGCCATCTGTCTACCAGATTCCATGTAAGATGCAGCCTGTTGTGTTAACCACTTCAGGAGCTCTCAGCTTAAAGTCCTCCAGCCAAGCCACTAACTTTGCACATGGTGGACAAAGGGGTACTCTCAATGATTGCGCCTTTGGCCTTGAGCCTTTACTACAGGAAGTGTCGAGGGTCTGACACTGACACTTTCCTGTAAAATCCTAAGTTTGGGGGTTGAAGGATCCTCTGAAACCAACCTCTTGAGACCTCTCGCACCTTCAGATCTGCAGTTTCTTACCCCTCTGTTTTGCCTCTAACAATTAAAACTACAACACAACAATATCATTGGTTTAAAGACTGGGTTTATCCAAACCATGCCAGGAGGTGAGGTGGTGTCCCGGCCGATACACCTATATGAATGCCAGTGGCAACCATAGCTTTCACAAAGAGCTTCCCAGGCTGCTGACAAGAACAGTCAGGGGTATGAGACAGGGAACAGGTGGCAGTACAGAAAAAATAGTAAACAATAGAGACTAAGAAAAATTGGTACATCTATTAATTTGCAATTATAATGCAGGGAAATGGGGATGGATTTAAATCTCCAAGGTAGCAATTAAAAAGTTGTTGAAGATGTTTTTAAAAACGTATGAGCATGACTAACCAATGAATTTCACTGTCTAAATACTGCAGAACCATAACAACAGAGCAGAGATCTTAGTTCTGAAAAACTCCATTGAACCAATTTTAGAATGATTGACAACACATAGTTAGCAATAAATGGGAGATGTTTTTGAAGTGGAAAGATAAACAAAATGATTTACCAGTCACCACAGTCCATTCTTCCACTGAGTTCACTACTCATCATGTTAACTGAAAAAGTTTATTGTGAATTTTATTCAGCTGGATTGAATATCCAGTGAAGTCAATTGGGTTATAGAGCTGAGGGACTGAATATGGAGGAAATCTGAAAGGTTCTTCTATATAGAGGGAGTAAAAACTATCAGGAATTTAACAGCCTTAGGGCAGGTGTTAGCTCAAAAAAGATACTACGAGCAAGCAAAGAACCCGTGAGAAGGGAAAAATATGTTTATCACCAAATTTAATTGTACTTTAGATGTTAGGATCGTAAGGGTGAAGTGAGAACAACCTCAAATCAAGTAGATTTGGATGCTGCAAAAAATTAAGACTAATATCAGGTAGTTCTCAAGACACGTGGGTAGAAAATGAAAGAAGCAGCAAGGCCACTGCGTGCAATTGCCTCCACCATGACTGCATAATGTAGGCAGGACTTAAACTACTAAGTCAATACCTTGTCTCAGCTTTCCAGGAAGCTGATGATGTCATGTATGTGGGAAAGGCAGAATCACAAAGGGAACAGACAGCACGGAAATAGAAATGGCCATGGTCAGGGAGTTCGTGGGCTCAGCTGGGGTAATCTCTGTTCCGCAAAGGAAATGGCATCTGCAGTTCTGCCCTGAGGCAGCCAGTCTGGGACACTCTGGATGCATCAGAGGCATGTCGCATGCTTTACTTGGCAGAAAATACATATTATGAATGTTTTTGGATGTGAAGAAACTGATTAGAAATTACTCCATTCTCTTCTATACTTGTGTGAACCATTTAGGTGATCCTAAGTTTATTTTATTGAATCGATGGTATGTGTAAGAGGAATCGCGGAAAAGTGTAACCTGTATTCAGTTTGATTATCAGTAATTTAATTTAATGAACTCTTCCCACATAGGCAAAAACTGAATGTTAAACCCCCAGGTTAAATAAAAAGAACTTTTCAATACATAACTGAGGACCTGTTTAAAGTTTCTGGTGCAAATTTTCCCTGTTACCACAGGGAGAAATATGACCTGCAAATCCAGAAAAAAAGTATATTAACTGGTGTAACCCAAGACAAAATGGTCACCTCCACTAGCAAATTCCATTTGCAAGACATCTGAAAATCAAACCTGTAACTCCTTTCAATTCAGATAGTATATTTCAGTGTTTGAAGTATTCTCATTTGTGCCACTACTATTGCATATTAAGCAGAAGCTGAGACATGAAATTATTATTTCATTGATGCCTTTACCTGGTATTAGATAGGACCGTTAATTTGTAAATTACACATATATAAATACATCATCATAAGTGACACAACAATTACACATATATAAGTACATCGTCATAAGTGTCACAACACACAAGGTGCAGAGCACACAACCTGATTTGCAAAGACTGAGCCATGGTTAGATAAAGTGTCTTCTGAAAATACTTCTATTTGACAGATACCTTTCCCTTCACTTTCCTCTGTACTTAACTTAGCAGATTTGGTATAATGTATAGATTTTATAAAAATTTATACAAGGATAATAACTTTTGTATTACTTTCTTTAGGTTCTTCCAGCTAAGACATTTGCTGTCTCCTCTGATTTCAATGAGCAGCGATGCAAGCTGGCTTTGTGCAAAACGCTGCTCTCTGTATTCACAGAGGAAGGATATAGATGTCCAAGCAGCATACAAAAGTGGCAATGGCTATGCGACCTGTAACCTCTGATCCATTCAAGACACTAAGAGACAACAGTCATCTGAAGCAAGGAAGTTTCTAATTAATTTTTTTTTGCAACTGAATCTTTATCCTCTGTTGAGGGAGAAGCTGACATTCAAAAAGATACATGAGAAACAAGAAAAGAGAGAGAAAGGAAAAAAACCTCCTTTTTTTCCCCAAATATACCAAGTGTAGTCAACTCAAGACTGATGTCTACCAGTTTTAGGGGGATTAATGATACTTTACGTATGGCAAAGTCTGCCAGGGAGGGCAAAATTCTGTAAATTACTTTAAAAAAAAAGTCAAAGCAATGGACCTACTTACAAACTTTTATATATTTCTAATAAAATAAATACTAATACTTATTTATGATAGATATACCTTATATACTTATATCACATTTAATATGCTAAATGTATCAAATGTATACTTGCATGTGATATATACTTACACCCTCTGTATATGTTATAAAATTCATATTTTCTTCCTGATGGATATATATGTGTGTCTTCCTGCAGATCGAGTACAGAAATTTGGGTATTTTCTTCATGCATTAATAAATTCCTTGCTTTTAGAGTATAACTTGTTTAAACAGAGAGCTGTGATCAATTTCTCGAAGTTGTGTAACTGCATGCTTATAGACGTGCTTATAGACTTATGAACATTATTGTCTTTTTGTATTTTTCCTTTAAAATACCAACAAATTACATTCTTTCTGAACAGATTCCACACAGACCTTTCCTTTCCCCAAGACGAATACGCCAGACTCATACAGCATTTGGAAATTCTGTCAACTCTCCAGCTGATATGTTGCAAGGATTTTCTTATTAGCATCTTATTTGTGTTTCTTGGCAACATGTTTGGCCCTGACCATATAATCAATAGTTTACCAAAACATAAATTCAATGGGATAGCCTCTCAATTTTATACAGAAGCTTTTCTGGATTCACACCTTTATTTTTTTTTTTTTCTATGACTTAGTGAATTTATGAGAAAATTCTGATGGAAATAAACATTCCCCTACTGCCAAAAGTTAATTTAAAACTTACAGCCATGCACCATAAAAATTAACTTCCTACTTTAACAGAAAGTTTTAGATGATGGGGAAAGTGTGTCTGAGGACAGCATGGAGCCTGGAGTGGGAAGATGTTTGTCTGAAACAATATAATAATTTATTTCTAAGTGACAAGCTTTTTCTTTCCAGAATTATGAAAGTTGCTGTACTTGGATTATGGAAAAACATGATGCATTTTGGAATATGTTTTTTAGTTAGAACACTTCATCTGCAATTTGCTTTGATCTCAGCAAAACACATGGATGAGAATTGGTAGAGGGGAACCTTGTGTTCAGTCCTATGAAAAAGCACATTCTTTGCAGAACATATTGGAAAAAAGCTAAGGAATTAAAAAAAAAAACACCACCAGATGCATTTCATGAAAGTCTCTCCTTGCAATAGCGGTGTCCATCTTCAAGTCACAAGTGTTCATGCCAGCTCTTCAAATTCACAAGTGTCAGTATCTGTCAGGATTTTGTTTCAGGGACAAAACCACAGATAAGGACTTCTTCCCAAGTCTGAGCTGAAACCGGTTTTGATACTCCAGGTAAAGGATTCAAGCTCAGTTGGGAGAAAAGTAGCAAAGCTGTTAGACTACCCTTTTACTGTGGTTGTTGGGGGGTTTTTTTCTCTTTTTTTCCTCTTCTCACATTTGTCTCCATGTTAAAATTACTTTAATAATTCTTTCACTGGCTGGTCCCCCTACTCTGCATGCTGGTGACTGGATATTTTGGTTGATGGCTCTCCAAGCAATGCTGTGCTCGCCAGTTTTGTCAAGGAAGTACAGGTGTAAGAAAGAAGCTAGGGAGGAGACATTCAGTGTTTTCCTGAACCACAGAAAACTGTCTCTGCAACCAGACAGTTACAGAGACTTTAAGAAACCAAGCTTACCTGCAGAACTAATGAAGAAACTATTGCAATTTGACAGATGTTTCATACAGAAATATAGGTCACTTGCAATGTATCTTTCTGACTCTGTCTTCTTCCCTTTGCTTGTACGATGGTTGATCATCTAAGGTCTATGTAGCCCTTTAGCTTCTAAAACAGTGACTCAGGATCAAGTGCCTTCAGCGTGGATATGTTGTAAACCTGCATGTCTGGATTCACAAATACAACCAATATACAAGTGCTGTAGAAAACCTCAAATAAAAATGATATTTTGATTCAAAAAAGGAAGAAGGGAAGAAAGCTTTGTGAAAACATCTGTGAACTTGTTTTCCCTTGTCTTCAGCTCTGGCTCCAGGGATCCCTTAGTGACAATGACAACTAGCAGAATGATTACTCATAAGAAGTGGGACAACACTGTAACTCTGGGGGCATTATCATTTACTGCGTGCGTTCACCCAGGATAGCGCTGATGCCACAGATTTCCTGACCTGACTGCTCACTGGGGATTATTTTGCTATGGAAGAAAGCTACTGTCTTCTAGAGGCAGCATTTGTCTCTGCTTGTGCTCTACTTTCTTAGTCATTATCAGTGAACACATCAGTTACCACTTCTCCTTGGGCAACAGCGATGACTGTGGCTGCAGCGGAAATCCAGTCTCCTCACAGTCCCTTCCTTTTCTGCTTTGGTTACACAAGATTTTATAATGTTCATGATGTGCGATCTTACTCAGCTCAAGTTTCTTTACAGATAGCTGATTTAGATGTGAGAAGGTTCAAAGCTCACTCATACAATAAAACTTGACTAGACACCACTTTATTACAAGAAGCAGGTAAAATAGAAATCAAAATCCACTTTAAAATCAATTTTATATTATCTCTCCTGTTTTTTCCAAGACTTCTCTGATGGGACAAGGAAACCAAACCAGCGTCTCTTGGTTAAAATACCTTGCCCTTTAAGATTTTCCC
>NW_010138305.1:36998-67556 GCF_000699245.1 Pterocles gutturalis
GGTGCTAGGTAAATTGCTTGCTATTGAAATAATCAGAAACAGTTTCACTGAAAGAAGGCTCAAAAAACTAACAAACCTAACAAAATTGGAGACTTGACTTCACAATGCTTCTGAAATACTTGAGCACGTTGTATTCCAGGAACTCAGTTTATACTCTTGTGTTGAACTACACAGTTTCAGGTATAATTATGGAAATAGGAAAAGATCACTGGGAGTTAATAACAGTTATTGAACCATGTACTCGGCTAGAATCGTTATTTTGTAAGCAGTCAGCTTTAGTTAGAAGCAAACCTCAAAACACTTAAACCATGCCATCCCAAGCCATAAAAGATGAGAGCGCAATGTAATGGCAAAGAGAAAAGGGAGTAAACCTGCCTGTTTATTGTTCATAGTCAGGCAAGGAGAAGATGATGAAGTCTAATGCCCACATGTTAACTATTTCCTTGACAGCATCTCACCGTCTCAGCGCACAAGCTTATTGAAAAATAGGTGCAGCAGAGGAACTGACTGCAAAACTCGCTGGTGCTCTGAGGAGTATTGCTTATCTTCCTCCAAAAAGTTACTTCTGTGGTGTAAACTTTGTCACGTTGAAAGAGATGGGCCTGGCAAGTCAAGTAATCTAAAAACACTGATCCAGGACTTCTAAAACCCACAACTCTGCAATTGCCTCACGGGCTGGGACATCTGGAGCTTGAAGATCCCTATAGTTCCCTGCGGATGGACTTAACACACAGCCTCAAGAACTTTGCAGCCAAAAAGAAGAAATAGTTTTACTAGCAGTCTTGCTTCTACCTGTCTTTGCCTTGGAGAACTATTGGGTTCACAAGAGAGAAGAAATTCTTGCAGTAAAGTCTTTTCTCCCTCTCCCCCCAGCCTGACATGTCACAAGACAATGTTTTTGCTACAAATGAAGATTTAAGTAAGTGGAAATGTCTTCATTAAAAAGTAAAAACCAACTGCACCAAAAAGAGGGAGTCTACTGTGAGTGGGGATTGCAGAAGCATGAACTATTTGCGGTTTATACTGTGAAAAAGAACAGGCCGTTCATAGTTGAGACTAAACTTCTTTGCATCGGGCAAGATCTCCAAGAAGCTCTTTACCTAGCAGCCCTGCCACTTGCAGGGCCTGTCCCCGAGAGCTGCAGCATGCTATTGCAACAGCATGGGACATGCACTCAATGGCATTGCTAATGCAGCTAAAAACATTGCAGCAGAATAAACAAGCAGGGGGGCTGTACAAAGTGTGTCAATAGATGTCACTGTTGCATGTGTTGTGCAGCTTTATAGTTCTGGCTAATGCTATCCAATTTAGCTGTGCTGGGAAAGGCCTGTATATGTATCCTATTTTGTTTCATAGACTCTTGTCTATGTTTTTTTATATATAAGCCTGTCCATATGACAAAGAGCAAGTAAACTGGGGCACCTTCTGGCTAGTGCTTCATCAGTCAGATAGTTAAAAATAAGTTTTATCTGTCACATAAGTATAAAAGGAGACCTTTACTATTGATCTGTTTGAATTTGCAGGCTTGGCAATTAGCAATATAATCTGCATTACATTTGATAATCAGACTTGACAGAGATAACAGAGGTGCAACCAAGGAGCTGCAGAGCTGCGCATTGCAGCACCCTGTCACTCCAATGTTTCAGTTGGTGCTGAGATAATATCTGCTCACATTCCCTGTTGTTGTGGGCACATGTAACTGAGAGCAGGATTCAGCAAGGCTTTTTGGCAACCCCTGCATCTGACTCATGCTCCGAGAGGAATACCAGAACACTCCTCTGCTAAAGCACCAGGACAAAGCGCCTCTTCCACGCCCGATGCATCAGCTGGAGACTGCTGTGGGGGGCGGAGAATTTTTCAAGGGATTTTATGCTCTCACCAGGGGTTTGCTTTCCTTTACTTGCCAGATCATTCATCCTGGCCATCTCCTTTCACACTGCAGCCCCCTCTCATTCATGCTCCTGCATCTATGGTTACATAGCAGGGGAATCACAGAAAATGTTACTATAGTTAAATGTTCCGCTGAGGGATCCTGTCCTGCCTGTGCTCTCATTCTTGGCTAATGACTCAGCCCCTCTTTTATTTCCCCTTATGGCAATCCACGTGCATCAGTGCCTTTACCCCAAATGGTAATGTTTTTATTAAGGACGTCAAGCATATCCCTTGCTCAGCAATGCCAGGTAGAACACAAGTGGTTTTGATCCTACCAGTGTAACCAGAAAATCCAAAGAGGTTTTTTGGCCTCCTGAATTTCCTGCATCTCATTAGACAGTTAGGCACACATCTGTAACAGCTCACAACCTGGCCTCTCAGCGCGTGGCTCATTAAAAAGCCACGGCTGCCAGCTTCTTTTGGCCTAAATCCTTCCCTTCACAGCATAATACAAATACCAGTCTGTGCACCAAGTACCTTCATGGGAGCTCGCGGGAAACAAAAGCAATCTCTTATCAGTCAGTTCAGTTCTCTGTGGGTGTCAGTGTGTGCTGATGTGCAACAGCCTCTGCACTCCCCAAGAGTGGGGAAGTGGAAAATCCCCAGGGATGAGACTCTGACCTGAGGAATTTGCCTTGTAAATTACACAGAAAGGTCCAACTGCTGGGAAGGTTTTGTTTTGTCCTGCATTTTTCTTTTCATTTCCTCTCCTCCCCCAATCATATCATGTGCAACTTGTAAGGTATTTAAAAAAAAGGGGGGGGGGGGATATGTGAGGATTAAAGTCAGGGCTATTATTTCCAATTCCCCATTACTCTGTCCTAATTAAAAAACATTTCTGGTAAATTATTAGAATTTAGTTCTTGGAGCATGTGAGCTACTAAACCTATGTCAAAAGACAGAATACCTCAAATTTAAGCTGCCTTGAAACATTTGTCATCCCAGTAACAAAAGCTGTAGGTACAGACTAAGTATCATCACTTTGCCCTGTTAATACCACTCTTCCTCAGGAATCTCAGATGTTTCCTGCATTGGGGATCCAGAGAAATTCTCATGAAAACATTGCTCAAGACCTATTTTGGCTAAAAACATCTTGATTTATGGTGACTTAAAAATATTTGACTATCTGCTGAAGCATTAAAAAGCACTGAGACTTCTGTGGGCATGTATTAAGGGAGAAGAAAGAGTGGCTTTTTATTTAATACTAGCAAATTGAGTGGGGGTTTTTTAATATTAAAAATGTTAAAATCAAGTAATCTAACCAAATGTGGATGAAAACACCTTTGACACCCCTCCTTTCTCCTCCAGACCCAATTTGACCCATGAGTGAGAATGTCAGACGGGCAAGGCTTGCTCAGACGGCCCACACAGGGCACTGCCAGCAGCCCTGGACCCCAGCTGTCTCCCATGGGAGAAGGGGGATAAAGGGGTGTCCCACCTGGGACATCCCCTGCAGTGCTTTAGGGGGTCTGCTGGGGCAGTGAAGGTGGTGGCCATGCTAGTCAGGTGCAGAGTGTCATGGCCATCCTCGTCATGCCAGAACGAGTGTGTGGCGAGCACTGGGAGAGGCCTCGTGAGGATGGACAGTGGCTGCCAGCCACCATGGCCTGAGCCCGCGGCAGCATTGCACAAAGCACAGGGGAGCAGAAGCTGTGGCTTCCTGTCATTGTCCTCGCTTTCCTCTTCCACACATCTGACTCCATCTATTTTCCATAAATCTGTCTTTCCCATCCTGCCTGAGCAACTGGGTGAGCGGAGGTCAGGTGACAATCAGGGTGCCAGGTGCTCTGCAGCTCAGCTCGACAAGTTGCGCCAGCTCTTCCCGCCAGCAGCTTCAGATGCTGTGGCCCCAGCCCGGCCTCCCCAGTGCAAGGGGGGCTTTTAAAGCACTTTCCTCCTTGGCACAGGCTATTAAGGCAGCCCCTTTTCCCTGGGCAAGGCAGGCACAGCCAGGGACCGAGCAGTCTCACTCGGGATGTGAGATGGCATTGTGCGATGGCACTACAGAACACAACCAGAACATCAACAACTTTGGCTTTTTAAAATTAATTTGGTTTTCCTCTCATCAGCCTCCCTTCCACAACAGGTTGCCCTTGTCTTAGGACTCACCTGCCGGAGTTGTATCTCCAGTCTGTTAGAACTGGGTGATCGGCTTTGGATGTATAGTTTATTCAGAAAACAGGGTGGCAGAGGTTAGTTAAAACTATTCACAGCTGAATCAGGACAATGGTTTTAGCCACGAAAAACTGCTGAGAAGGTAAAGAACAAAAATACTGATTTTTACCTGAAGAAATTGTTCCTAATAAAGGAGCTTAAAACCAGAAACAATACTTTCAGTTTCTGCTTAAACAAATGTTCAAAAGAGTTGGCTTAGCTGAAATAATTTTTTAGTGACTGCATTTTTGTTCTGGCTTCCCCTGAAACAGTTTGAGGGACATCGTCTGCAATGGTTTTGCAATTGCAATTTGCTAGAGAGGAACTTGCTGTGGCATAATTAACGGTGTCAGGTAGTACCTGAGCTTGTTTTGGAAACTGTTTGATACACATCCTGGCATGGATCCTGGTGTATCTAACAAAGTAACTGGTCCTGCAGATATAGCTCACCTCCCTGTTTTCTCCTCAAGGTTCTCTTAGTGCAGTCTCAGGGGGCTGTGACAGACCCTCATGCTTTGAAACCTGGTACTGGACGGACAGATTGCTTATCTCAGCTGTTGCTGAATAGAGAAAAATCCCCTGTCTTGTGATCAAATCATAATGAGGTCTCTTAGAAACATATGACCATTTGAAGTCTCTACTATTAATCATGCAGAGAGCAACCATAACCGACAGAAGTCCTCTGTCTTTTGTTAGTTTCCTGTAGCATCATTACTCACCACTTCTGGAGTTTGCTTACCCTTTCATGTGTAGGGCTTCTTTGTCTGAGACACTTTATTATTGTGTTTCATGTGCTTGAAAGTATTCATGCAGGACTGAAGCTGAACTGTGCTAGTCATTTCATAGACAACCTGGGGAAATACCTCTCTTTCTCTTGACAGGTTTGCCAATTTAATCTGAAGCAAGATAGGACAAGTGAATGTGATGAGCCGAAAGAGGGAAAGCCATGTGAAAGACATATGGGTAATGTCCTTGTAGAGCAGCCTTTACCTCTTGAGTCTTATGAAATATTTCCAGAAAACGCACACATCTGACTATCATTCAATTTAACCTTTAATGGTTGTTGAGTTTTTTTGAAGGTTAAAATAGTGCAGAGTCCTGAGGAAAGATCTGGAGATGTTTCTGCTTGTGTGTATTCATCTAACTATGTACTTCAAGTGTTTAAGGTTTGGGTTTTTTTCCTGGTTTTTTTTTTTTTTTTTTCCCTAGATTGATCTCATTTTGGAACAGGATTCTCCCTACCTCGTCAGAAAGAAGCTGGAACATTTTAGAGGCAATTGTCTAAATAATAAATATGGTAACAATCATAGCAAAGCCCCTTCTGACTTTCACTTGTCATCAGTCTGGGGTTACATGCAGTAACTGCCTCTCAATACTCAAAGTTCCCAGACATTTCCAGTTCAAACAGTTGATGTGGCCATTCATATCTCCCCTCGTAGTAAATAAAGCACAGTAAACCACTTTTTGTGTTCCTTTGTTTTCAGGGAAACATTGTCGCAAGTAATACGGTCTCACTAAGTGGGCACTTGCTAGTCTTAGTGAAAGATGGAGCTACCAGGGTAGCTTAGCTTCTTTCTGTGGCAGTGGTTGCAGCCAAGACATTGACTAATATGTCAATGTCAGGGCAACCTGACAAGAAATGAGTGGGGGTGAAGGAAATTCCAGCAAATTTTGGGGAAAACAAATAGAACTACTGATGTAAAAAAGTATTTATCTTATGCAGTAGATAAACAGTATTCTGTTATTGACAAATCACACATAATCAAGTAACACAACCTATTATATACAACATTAAAAAACATTTATCAATGCCTGTTTTGTTTTGCTTGTGATTTTCCTTTTTTATTAAAAAACCTGAGACTCAGCCTAAATATGACTTGTGTTAGCACAGGTTTATTATAAACACATGTGAATGTACCAGTCCTGGTGCCATTATGATTGACTGTACTTAACAGGAAAGAGGATAAAGTACAGTTTTAGATGTACTATACTTCCCATAAAGATGAAAACAAGCTGAAGAAGATAACAAAAGTCATAAAGCAAAAACTTTAACAAAATGCATTTTGAATGTCACTCACTTAATACAGTTCTTACCGGTGCTTGGCAGCAACTACGTAATGAAGACCGGAGTAGGACAAGCTGTGCTCCCACTGGCTTGAGACAAGTTTTAAGGACACTCAGTGTAGGGATGTTGGCCCCTGGCGGGTGGCATTTCTAGGATCTTTCTCTGATGAGCATTTTCTTAACACTGACAGGGGTTCAGAGCAGCAGTGGGCACTGCTGTTCCTGTGTTTTTCTGAGAATGATGTGCAACTGTGGGATGGCAGGGGGGAGAATGAAAATAGGAAGCCTTCACAGGAAAGCTGTACTTTCTGGAAGAAAGCAAGTCTCTGGAAAAGCAGCGAGATGAGGAGAGGCTTAATTTTCCTGTAAGGAAGTATTTTCGGAGAAGCTGGTTTGGGTTGTGTAGCTTTTCATAATATCATCTCTCATGGAAGCCAAGGAGCAGCTTCTGGGGTCTGGACAGACCTGCTGCTTCTTTCATAGTGTGGGCTGTCTGGGCTTTTCAAGTGCAAGGAGTTTAATTGCTTTCGCAGGAAGTATGGCTAAAAGGCCTAGACAAAAAAAAAAAAAAAAAGCTAACAAGTTCATCTGCTGAAAATAGATCAAATATGTGTGAATATCCAACACCATGTTGGCGAGTGCAGTGTGTGAGTCAAGAGTGATGGCTTAAGTGTCTGACTAAGTTGAAAAGAGAACTTGCATCATCCAAGCTTGATGACTGTCAGAAGAATAAGCTACTTTTGACACTTCAAGATTGAACTAAAATCCTAAAAGCAACTGGAATTTTCCCATGATTCATTAGAATGTTTCCTTGGATTCTTTACAAACTTCTCACCATGAAGAAATCTCTAATGTATTTAAATATATGCAATTATATATTTTATAAATATAGAATGATATATCCATTTAAGTATATTCACATATATTGCGAAGTGTATGCTTTCCTCTTTTCCATAAATGGGGCAGATTAGACATTTTCTCTCAGAAAAAGCACATCCATAACTCTGTTTATTTGTGAGAAGCAATTAAGGAGTGACAGGTGAAAAGATTATTTAATGATGGTGGATGCAGACAAATTTATCAGAGTCAGTATACATTATCACATTGTGCAACTAAATGCATAAGGGTAAAATAATTATAGCAAGGTACTAAGATATAAAAAAAAAGAAAAGAGAGAGAGAGAGAAATAAAACATTAAAACATAACATTGGAATAGTCCCAAAAAGATTGGCATAAATTAATGGAAAAAGTTGTTCCAGGTCTCAAAGTATGTGTGAAATAAGGAATTGAAGAAAATAGTCATGTGAGTCTTTATTGGGAACCCTATTTGTTCCAACTAAAACTACATTACTGAATATTAAAAGGAAATCACATTACAGATGCCTTTTCACATTGCTCTAGCATCACAAAAGCGGTCCATTAAAATTTTGTTTTCATATTCATTGTTGCTGATATACACTTTCTTTACGGTAAATAAAACATGTGTCCTGGGTTTTTAACCAAGACCACTAGTGCCGTATAAAGTGGTAGTTGTTTCGTTGAGTTTCCTCTGAAGCAACACACACACTACATTGCCAAGTGTATGTTCATATGAATAGCAGATATGAAAATGGGAACTCCATTTACCATTTTCAGCGTGGTTTAATAAAAAAACAGGCAAGGTATGGGATTGTCAGAAACACCATTTATTTTCATCCCTGAAAATGTTACCTCCTTGTTTAAAATTCCCCACATGCTGCCCAAGAGGGAAAAAAAAATCCAGATTCTGCTAATTCATTTATTATTATAAGGCATTTTGGATGCTTCTGCAATCTGTAAATTTATTTCCCATCTTATATATTCAGGATAAATAATTCCTATTTCCTGAGTGTTTGTCCTTCACTCCAACCTTCTTGCACTGCTAATACCTAGATGAAGAAACTTCACTCTCCTGTGCTGCAGAGGCCCTTCTTCCTCGAAGCACTCCTTGTCTGGAAGAGTATGCTCCCCAGTGCCCTTCTGGTCAGGACCTCCAAACATTATTTGCAGGACTGATAAGCTAACCTAGCAACCTCTTTAAGAAAGATCAAACATTCAGAGCAGAACTCCCTTCACCTAATGTAAACGTATCATCTGAATGAAAACTGAGACTCCACATTTAGATTTATGGTAGGAAATAGGCACTTCCCTGGTGTAGTTCACTGCGTGCTCAGACAGACATTTGGAAACAGATAAGTCATATTCTAGAGTGCTTTAAAGGCAATGCGATTGACTGCTTCAGCCCTTAATGTCTGCAGTTGAGTGGCAGGTGTCCCATGGGCAGTACCTGTTTCCCCCTTGTTTCCCTCTTTGTAGAATAGCATGGGTGTTCTCCCAGGCTACTGCTTGTGGTGGATCAAGTACTGAGGGTGTCCTTTCAAGGCATTTCAAGAATTCAAGTAATTCTTTCAAATTTCAAGGACCGTAACAAAAAGATCTAGTCTAGTAGTGATTAACCACAGGGTGGTTTTGCTTTGGACTACATACGAGATGGTAGTAGTCACAGACAATTTTCATAATGATTAAAAAGAAATGAGAGTGCTACTCCTATGGAAACAGCAGGGCAAGGAGATATATAATGGTCAATTCAAACAAGTCTCTGAAATCTATTTGTTGAGCTAATGTGACTTTCTGTGGAAGCATTCAGTAAGATAAAGATTGGTATCTTCAGGAGAATTACAGGAAGGCTCACTGAGTTTGCTTTGGAGCATGTGATACTGATGTCATTGGACAGGCTGGGAATAACTCGAGCAGATGTGTGAGATTCCCTAAGGGCACAGCAAATCATTGTTTCCAGACGGAAAGACATGCTTCAGAAAATAGTTTCTGGACATAACTGCTGATGAGCCAGGTAGGCAATAAAGGCTAAAATGGGAATACAACTGCTAGGGTCTCAGGTAGATACGAGCTGCCTGTAGTCTAGATGACAAAGCATGGCGCAGAGGCAGATGGAAGCAGTCAGGTGAGAATGATTCACTTACTGAGAGCAATGACCAGTCTTCTGCTGAGAAATTTTTGCTAATTTTAGAAAGTAATCCTTTTGTATTGCTATTGTTTTGGGCACTTCCCCTCTCATCTCTGTCTGTCCTTGTGCATCCAATCACATGGTGATATCATCTGCTGTGTGTGCTGTGCAAGGTGCTTGAGGAGGAAAAGCAGCCCAGGCATTTGGAAGAGAACAGCTAGGGAGAGCTATAACCCTGGAAAATGTCAGGGTGATGGGCAATCTGTGGTAAGGCTTATCCACAGGGCAGCTGGATGCTGATAAAGAATAGTGAGGCAATTGGATTCTTCTGTCTTTGCATAGAAAGCTACCAGTCCTTTACAACTCCCTAAGGGTCAGGTCTCAACAATGTAAGTCACTCAGGTATATTTTACAAGAAAAAAATACATATATGCTGTTTGTGGCCACATTGCCTAGCTATTTCTCTTCTTGTCAGGTCTTAACAACGTTAAGTCCCTCAGGTACATTTTACAAGAAAAAAATACATATATGCTGTTTGTGGCCACATTGCCTAGCTATTTCTCTTCTTGCTTAACTATGTTGAAGATTTAAAAACACCTAAATGTCTCAGACATGGAGAAGGTAACTATGTTGAAGATTTTAGAAACACCTAAATGTCTCAGACATGGAGAAGATGTACTTTACAGAGGTCAAGTTTGTCCTACATACAGCACTATGAATACAAGGAAAAAGGTCAAGTAATGTGCTTTCACTCACTATCTTGACCAGGTCATGCAGAGCTTGGATATAGCTGTAGTGACTGCCAAACCATGTTTCTCCATTATAATCCAAGTCCATTTGCAAACAGAAGAGCTTGGAAAAACCTTGGAAGAGCTGTCACTTTATTTCCTTTTTCAGCAAGACACAACCATGGCTCCAAATACACTGTGTGAACTCTTCTGCTTTTGGTTGTTTCTCCTTAGAAAAAATGAGTTCCCTGGGTAGAGCGCCAGTGGTAGCAGGCAGTGGGTGAGCCGTAAATTCAGGCAGAGCTGGGCCATTTCCGTAATGGAACACTTCTTCATGGAAGAGGAGGCACAAGCCTCATCCAGAGATCTTTAACCCTTGAAATCCAAACTCCATCGGCACTAGGTTATTGGCTGTCTTACTGACATCTATATGGTAGGATCTAGCAGATCCAGATCTGGCTTTTTTTAACTGGTGTTACAAGGGCAGCAGTTTTCCTAGAGCAGTCACAGTCCAGGAGAGCAGTTTCACTTCAAACCCTCCAGCAATGTCAGGTGAACAGACCTTAACGATCCTGCATAGTTTCTTAACATTTCCCTTATTAATTAGATGAAATCACCAACCATGAACTTTTAAATAGGCCCGCTCCCAAGTGTGACAGGAATTTTCCTAAAGCTCATGAGCTCTCCCTCAGCCAGATACATTCCCACTTGCAAACACCTAAGTGAAAAGTCAGCGGTACAATGTGTGTTGATCGTAGCCAAGAAAGGACAGGTTAGCTATTGCCTGCCAGATTGTTTAGTGGAATTTTGCAGACTCTTGTAATTTTAATTAAACTCATAAATTTAATCCAGATAAAAAAATAAATAAAAAGACATTGACGTAGTATTTTGGCTGACCCAAAAAAACCCTCCAATTGTTCTTTTTTCCCCACTTTTCAAAAAAATAAGATAGTTTCTAAAAGTACAAGGGTTGTGAATTACAATTCTAATGATAGCTTTCCTTCTTACCATACAACCAGCATTCTTAAATAACTTCTTTATGACAATGCATACTTTACAGTTTTGAGATGAATATAAACTGAAATTTTATAGGCTACAGATGAAAGCAGACATTTGGGAAAAAAACGATAAACATTGCATTCATTTACTGTTTTGCAAATAGCATTATTACTGAGTTGCAGACAGGTATTTAAAACTGAAATAGCACATCCAGGAGTGGGAAACATCCACACTCACTGGGACTGGTGCACTCTAATGCTCATACAAATAAGAGGACAGTTAACTCTTTAAGGCCGTAAGGATGATTGGGTCCTGTGCCCTCCAGTTCACACGCTTCTGTCAACTACTTATCCCATCCCTGGGACTTCACTTTGCATTAGGAATTAACATTTTAACTAGACCAATGATTGCAAAGTTTTAATAAAATGTAATGACGATGTATGACAATGGAGTCAAGTGGCTAAGACACTCTCAATTCTTTCTCCAAAATCCCTTATGACTGCCTTCTCTGAAGCCTTCACTGTATTTTTTTGGGACATCATACCTTAGTAATTCCCTAGGAGACTTAGATCAGTGCTGGCATCAAGCAAGTGAATGGGCTAAGTGCTTTTTGTCTAGTCATGAAGGAGGCCTTTGGTGTTCCTTGGCAAGCACAGGCAGGTGTGTTTCCTTCATCACTATTGTCATTTTAGGGTGATGCTCTGAGAACACAGCCTCTGCTTGGGCAGGGATAGAAAAGTCTTTCTTTAACTCTGGCACTTGGGGCAGATGGCAGCACAGGACAAAAGCGATGGGGGCAACAAATCCCCTGCTCTTAAGGTCTGTCCTCATAGGCTTTTCTTTTTTGTCAAGGCTAATTGTTTTGATTTCTATATCAGTCTAGGGTTTGGTGCTTAAAGGGTGCTTTTAACATGCTTTTAACATATTTGCCTCTGAAATTAGGTCTGAGCACAGGCAGCCTGCAAGCTGTATAGGCATATCCAGCTGGGAAGGTTACTTGGATGCTCTGAAATAAACCATCAGAGCACAGTCTGTTATTAGTGCCTACAAGCTGAGCGTACTAATCTGCTTACGTTTCAGGGAGTCAGTAAAGTCATCCAGCCCAGTCTGTCTTTTAGCAGGCAGGGAGCAGTGTGCTCTTCTGTCATTCTTACAGATGTTTGGGATTTTGCTTTGTTTCCTTGCTTGCCATCTCTTTTGTGTTGGGTAGGACTTGCTTTTGTCTGGTGTTTTTCTCAGGTCTGCAGATGATTTTTTAAACAGGGCAGTAATATGAGTGGCCTTCAGTATGTTTATATTAAGATAAATCAGTAAATAGGCTCATATGTCACATAACATCTCACTTGTGATCTTAAGTAAATAAACACGGTTTACTCCAATTGTGTTTTCTATTTCCCCTTTTTAATCACATATGAGCAGAGGATGTTCCCAAGGCACGTCTGTCAGGCACTGCTCTTTCCCCAGTCGGCTGCCGCAGCCCACAGCAGTGCACACATGCTCTCTTTGTCATGCCATCAGCACCTGCTCCTTCTGGTTCCAGCCAAAACCCACACCTACCTTCCCATAAGAAACTGTCCTTAACATACAGACCTGGTACTGAGTCTGTCCAGCTTACTGCAATGCGAGAATGCTCTATGTAAACAAGGGTGAGGAACAAGGGATGCAAGTGTAGTCAGTTTTCTTTCCACAGTAGGTAATACTGACCTCTGAAAGAGCAAATCAGGGGAAACAGAAGTCACAGAACTTATTTTTTCTAGGCTGACCACGCTGCAGCTCTTTCAGCACCTGCCAGGTCAAATAGTGCACATTTCCCCACTCCGCGTGCTCCTGAGCTATTTAATAATTCCAAGATGGTGGGAAGGAAGCACGTTTTGGATTCTTCTCTGTTATCTGCATGGATGTGAATGCAGTATTTTCCACAACAAAGCTCCATTAACTAGACCCAGATGCTACATAATTTATTACATTACAGAGCCTTAGCCTCATGGTTATCTCCTCTATTTATATATGTAAATTAATTTCCCATTTTTACTTAATTGTTGCTTAATTGTTACTGCAGTCTAGTGTAATGAATTGCAATATTACAAAAATTTATAACGCTTTTACAATTATAATGAAAACCACATATATAACTAATGCAGAAGTACAAAACACACGTTTTCCTTCCCCAAAAGATTTCAGGATTAAGAAGAAAGATATTTTATTTTCAAAACTGAGAATCAATCTCTACTGCTTGTAACTTTAACTCCAGTGCAGAAACAAAACAGGGAAAAGGGAGTTAATTGGAGCCCACACTGGATAATTGGGAATGTAATGAGAGGAGCAGCTCCTGTAGTATCTGCCTATCACAAGGAAGTGAAGAGTTCACACAAGAGGGGTGCCTGAATGAGTGATAACTCCTCTTGTAACAGTCCCTGAGAAAAACTGTGTGAGGAAGAGCAACTGTACTTATTTTGGCAAAGCTAGGACCAGAATTTGTTTTCTTTTGTGTATTTTATTCCCCTCTTGGATCCTGATGCGGGAAAACAATTGAAATGAGCAAAGGAGATAGTCATTACTGTAAGTTTTGTCTGCTACAATTGAATAGAGTTATGTGGAAATTATAAAGTACTGCAGGTTGCTCCAGGCCATAATCCTAACCCAAAGCCACGTGCAAAGCCTTGTAAAATTAAAATGCTGCAATTGGGTTTAATCAGCTGAAAAAAATAAGTGCCCGCTGAGTCATTCTGACTACACAGTACCTATTCTTCAACTGTTGAGGGATGTATTGCAGCACCCTGAGGAAGAAATCAGTGGAATAACCAAGTATTAAAGCACATGTGTAAATGAGTTTTGCCAACACTTAAAACAATCTTTAAAATTATTCATACAATAATTTAGGTTGGAAAAAGACCCTTAAGATCATCAAGTCCAACTGTTAACCCAACACTACCAAGTCCATCGCTAAACTACATCGCTAGTTGCCACATCTACTCAAAATAAAGGATCCCATACTGAAAACCACTTTTTAACTTTTGTTTTTTTATAAGAAAAGCTATTTACATGGCTGATGTGAGTCTGCTCCAAAAGGAGCCATCCTAGCTCCCCGACAAGATATTTGAAATGACCTGGATGGATGCAAAAAGCGGTTAAAGCAATTGAAAAATAACAAACAAATTTTTAATGTCAATTTATCTCTGTATGGAAGGCTTGTAGCTATAACAATTATTGACTGAAATAGAATGTTGAATCTCCAAGAAACGCAAAGCACAGTAATATTAGAAATACGGCATAATGTGGGGAAGAAACCCCAACAAACCCACACATCCAACCCCTTCTCTCTAAATGTATTACAAACGCCTTTATTTGGAATCCCAGCAGTAAGAATTGACAGTCATCTTTATTTGATTAAGAAAACTTTATGGCTGCATCTGGCTGGTAAAGAAACCCAAGGACCAAGCACAAGCACCAGCTCACTGCATATCCGTAATGCTTAACCACTGCCATACTCTGGTACTGCCTTGGTCTACGGCACCTGGTGTGGGCCAGGGTTTGGGGGCACAGCGAGAGCAGGGCGCCCCACCTAAGCCATGGTGTGGATGAGACTACTCCAGGTCTGGCTCCCTCCAGATCATGATCCCCACAAATGCCCAGCAGATTCAGCCCCTGGGACTCCCCCATGCACCTTGCATGACCCACCCCAGGGCATGCACTGCTCATCCCCATGGGTGTGTGGGGCAAGGGCTACACTGGGTACAGCAACCAGGCTGTGACACCAGGTCCCTTCTCCATCAGCACAGACACAGCCAACATTAATTCTTTGTAAGCTTCTCATGTCTTCCCAGAAAAAAAAAAATTTATCTGCAAACAGTACTAATTAGAGACTTGTGCATTTACAAGAGCATAGTAGTGTCCTTCCTTTGCCAGTAACTGGCTGTGGGTGCCCTGCTCAACCACCCTGCCATTCTGGATCACTGCAATGATGTCTGCAGTCTGCACGGTTGTCAGGCGGTGAGCAATAATGATGCAGGTTCGACCTTTCCGGGCATTATCCAGAGCTTTCTGGACAATCTGCACAGAGATGTAATGAAAATGCTGTTAGCACCTGAAAAGCCTTCACTTGTCAGAGGAACCACATTTGATTTCTTACATTCTGTTATCACCTGAATACATCTCCCATAGATATACAAATCAGTGCATACACAAGACCCTTACTCAACAGGGTTTCTCATGGAGGTCAGCAAGAGTCATCAAATGAGCATGAAACACTGAGAAGTGGGTTCTTGGGCATCCAGTTTGGGTCAGAACACAAATTCAGTATTTGCTATCACATACAGCTAATAGAAAGACACCTGAAGAGCATCTGCTCCCCATCGTGCTTTCTACTTAGAGTTTTGGGTTTTTTTCCTTGTTTATTTAGAAGATATGCACAGCTTCCTAGTGTTGCTCAATTTACTGCTTGCAGCTGGAAAAGGTACCATGATACACCGACCCTGTTCTTCTAGCGCTGAGCATTTGCAACATGCTTACATTGATTTTAGTCTACAGAAAGCAACTAGCTCTGTACATAGACATATGTGTTTCACGTAATAATAATTACTCACCTTTTCACTTTCTGTGTCAAGAGCAGAGGTAGCTTCATCCAAAAGCAGAATGGCAGGATTGCGAACCAGGGCACGGGCAATTGCTATTCTTTGTTTTTGACCTCCAGAAAGCTGTGTTCCTTTCTCACCCACCCGGGTGTTATATTTCTGGATATTAAAAATTAAAAAAGAACCCCTATGAATACTCTTAGAGAAGGAAGAGTAGAAAAGCAAAGTTTTATGTGTCATTGTAAAAATGATTATGTATTTCCATCTTGAAAAAGAAGAATAGTGCAAGTGGTTTTAATAAAGCTATGTTTTTTTTAAACACCTCTAGTATAAACAGTTACATATACAGCCACACATATTTATACCTGGCCTGAAAATTTACTTCTCCAAAGACTGGAACAAGTCTTGAATGGTACCATAAGGTGTCCACAGACATCTGGTCATGAGCGTATGATCATAAGAGTAACTAGAGATTTATTACTGACATATACATGAAGAACTTGATCCTGCGTTACTTGTGAATAAAGAATCACATATGTCATTAGTAGTAATGAAGATGAAATATTTTTCAGCATCATTATATAATTTTCAAGTTACAGAGGACTACAGTGAAAACAAACTATCAAAGCAATTTTTCTTATTAGAAACAAATTCTTGGCAAGCATGAAGGTCAAATGCCATGTCATTCATTTTTGATTTATTGCACCTTTGTATTTGTTAAGAAACACTCCCTGTGCATGGCTCATCCAATTAAAAATAGAGCATTTAGTTTCACTGAATTATTTTAGAAAAAAAAAAATCGTCTATCTCAGAGTATCTTGAGAAGTTTCAGATGTCAAAGGAAAAAAAAATTTTAAAAAACCCAGTGAGGATCTGTTTGTAAACAGTGTGTCCTCTTATTTTTTTCCCTCATATTCTGCTTTGTCCACCACTATATTAGTTGGAACATTGACTTTTTTTTTGAACAAACTGACAGGGATTTTAAGCTTGAAACACACTGATGTTTTAAAACACAAATTTTGTATTTTTTCCTATTAAGGGAAACAAAAATGTTTATTTCTAATTTGATTGATGTAAGTGAGCATTGCCTAAATTTCTCCATGTCACTCTGAAAAATCTAATCACTGTGAAGAGAAGATTGCTATCTCTTACCTCTGGCAGATTTTCAATGAAGGTATGAATATTTGCTGCTTTAGCTGCTGCTTCAATTTCCTCCTGACTAACCACCCTACTGTTGTCTCCATACTGAATATTTTCAGCAATGCTGCAGTCAAACAAAACGGGCTCCTGTGACACCAGGCCTAGTCTGGACCTCAGCCATTGTAAATGCAAAGATTTGGCATCAACTCCATCTGCTAACTAGAAAAAGCAACAGAAAAATGATGCCAAGTTGACTACAGAGCTCATCCACAGATACACACTGTAAAAAGGAAACACAAATTGTAAGAGGAAGCCTGTTACGTGTTAGATTCCTAGCTGAAATCTAGTAAATTTTGCATGCAAAATGGAAAACGACCAGCAGTATAGATTAAATATTTCCTTTCATTAGTTTTTAATTTTGTGTGTGTTTTTGCTTCCATTTCCCAGCAAACAGAAACACAGAGTGCAGATCACAGGCTGTTCCTGCAGTCCTTCCACCCCTACTGGACACAAGAAGCACCAGAAACTTCATGGGAAAGCCTGTCTCTAAGAAGCTGAACACAGCAATAAATATTCACAGCTGTAGGCCTTTAACTCAATCTTAAAACCTCCAAGGAGATTCCTTGGACTTTCTATAACCATTAATGGGGACTGCATCAAAAAGCCCATTGCAGTGGTGATGCAGTAGCATTTCTGTGGGATTACATTTGTGTTATCTGAAGCATGTATCTATGTCCCTAATGTGTGAATTCATATTAACGAGATGATTTATACACTGAGAAGCAAGCGACGTGAACATTATGCCGCTGATGTGTGACCAGGCTGTGAGCAGCTTTGGGGAGGCAATGCAGTCTGACCCCGTCATTCTACTCCCCGCTGAGATCAGTGCCCTGGGCCACCGCACCGTGCCAGCATGGGTGCAAGTGCTGGCATGTGTGTCTGATGTACAGGATAGACAATGACAGTGGTCTTGGGGTTGTCTGCAGCTCCCCTAGAGCCACAACCTCAGTAACCCACACCTCTTAAAAAGGCATCTCTCCAGAGATGTTGGTAGGATCATTTACAGCCTCTGAAACCTTGGAAGAGAAAGAGTTACATAGATTTAATTGTTATTAATAGCCACCCAATTCTATTTTTACCACTTGTCCTTCCACAGGGTCATAAAATCTCTCCAAGAGCTGAATGGATGTGCTTTTGCCACAGCCGCTGCTTCCTACTAATGCCAGAGTCTGTCCCTTGTTAACCTTCACGTTGAGTCCTTGCAAAACTTGAACTTCTGGCCTTGTTGGATACACATATTGGATATTTCTGAATTCAATGTTGCCTTCAAAATTGCTCTGAAAAGTAATAGAGAGTTCACATGCTCATATTAGCATTTATTAGCTTTAACTTGAATAACACTTGTAAGACTTAGTATTAAAGTGAGAGAACTGACAAGAAAGTTTGTGAGGGTGTTTTCAAAACTGCTTTTGAAATTCTTTTAAATCCCATGTTGAATTGAGGGCAGTATCATCATTTAGGGGATGATCTGCAGATGTAAGTCACTAGATCCTTCCAGGGAAACAGTTTTCTGCATCTCTTGTATCTGTTTTTCACTTCACCTTTGAAAAGAATGTCTTCAGACAAATAAACAACTGCTGTATCATTTGCTTTCCTGATCTCACTTTGCAAGCAGCACAATCTGAACAAATGTAACACAAGGTCAAAGTCAGCTATTAAGACAGCAGAGCTAAACTCTTTGCTAGGTAATTTACAGGCTTGTAGAACAAGCTGTGCTTTAAACAGCAATGATAGTTGTTAATTAGCCATTCTAGCCAGCCCAGTTTCTAGCTCAAGTGGAAGAAAGGGGACACACATTAAAGCTATTGCCTCTCCTGTGGTTTGTGGTAGGACCCAGCCCTATGTAGTGGTATTTTTGTGTAGCTATGTATTAGCAGCACTGCTAATGCAGTGCTCTCACAGCAGATGACGATCTCATTTAACAGGCTCAAAGCTTTGCCTTGCAGAAGTCACAGGCATCACTGCTATTCAAGTCACTGGTATTTGAGTCCAGTTTATACTGGAAATATTTTTATTTAAATTTTATTTTACCAGGACCCTTCTGCCAAATCTTTCAATGTCTGTGCCAGAGGGCCCTGGTTCAAGAAGATATGTAAGTGCGCTCATAACTTCAAAGGCTGAAAATCCTGTGTATGAGTTTAAAGTTCTAGAAACTGGATTATGTCTTCCTGAGTAGGGGCTACCATCTAAAACCTACACAGGAAGCTCCATCCAGTTAGATGGATATGCAAATGTAATCCTTCCAGACCATGTAAACTGAAAGCATTTCATGCAGAAACTTGACAAGTACTGAGGTCAGTTACCTTAATGACAATTTGGTTTAGAGGTGGGATTTTGGGTATTTTTTGAGTGTGTTTTTTTCCTCTTTCTTATTGTTGGTTTTTTTCCTTGTTGGTGTCCCATCCCCGCCCCCACTGCCCCAATTTAGGGCCAAAAAAAATTATTCATTAAGGTAGTTTTGACTTCACAAGAACACATTTTTATTTGTAAGAGTTTCCACAGTTATAAGAGGGTGGATTTGGGCAAAACTATTCTGTCTCTGAAGGAACCAGTCTCTCTTATCTACCTAAACAGTAGAAGAATGCACTTGCATTTTGTTTCTCTTGTAAATCCTTACAAAGGCAATGCAACTGTGACTGGAACTGACATTGTCGGTGTTTTTTGTGAAACAATTTAAGATGTGAGTCAGTACAATGAAAAGTAATTTTCTTTTTTAGCTCATTCAGAGCAAAACTACTTTTAAGGGTATACACTTCTGACTAAAACCCCAAAATAATATGGTCCATTAAAAATAACAACACAGTATCCCTATTTTACATAATATCTGTCCTTATTAATAGAGTTTTAAGACAATAAAACATTAGTAATTTAGTTTGTTTCAAGGTTTTTCTGGA
The DNA here is from genome assembly GCF_000699245.1 of Pterocles gutturalis. Classification (NCBI taxonomy): domain Eukaryota; kingdom Metazoa; phylum Chordata; class Aves; order Pterocliformes; family Pteroclidae; genus Pterocles; species Pterocles gutturalis. The sequence continues at coordinate 56,524 of NW_010138305.1, forward strand.
AAAATAGACCTTACCAATTTTTCACCTTCTTCACTATAACTGTCAATTAGAGGTTTTCTGTCCAAAAGTTGAAAGATTCTTTGAGCTGATCTTCTAGCTTTGCCATAGTCTGGTGCCAGGGAAGCAGACTGACCAACATTCATAGCTGCAAATACGACGGAAGAGAAGACTCTAAAAAACAAGAAAGAAAATCCCATTCATTTTAGGTAGAACAATGCATTGTTTTCTTCACATTTAAAATAAAACCTCAAAATAAAGTTTAACATCTTTAGATTATAACATTTCTAGAGCTCCTCCTCACCCCCCAAAATGTCATCCAGTATTAGGAAGTTCTTTTTATTCCTATAAGTACTTTATGGGTGAGCAGTGGTGTTGCATCTCTTCTCTCTGCAATACCCTCTGCCTGGAAGGAACACCAAACAGCAAAGACTTCTCCAGAGCAGGTGTGCTGAGCACAGCCCCACGTTTGCTGCTTCACTGTCCAAATGCACACCTTTCCCCAAAGCAGCCCTTCTGCCCCAACTGCACTGAATTCCTGAATCTCTACACCTCATTAACTCTGTAATTAGATTAAATAATTTGTATGCATTGAAAACACGATCACATGTATCCATTTTTTTCTTTTATATTTTATAAGGTATACTCACATAAATACGTTTTCAAAGTTGGTCAGACCATGGGCAATGAGCCATGCGCCAAATCTGAAGACTGCTGCGTTAATAAAGTAGTTTGCACACTGAGCTACTCCATAGGTAAATCCATAGAAAGGGGCTTTTTTCAGAGAATCTCTGATAAAGGAAGAGACTTTCCATAAGTAACTTGTAAAACAGAAACAGCAGACACTGGCTGGGGATGGCCAGATTTCTGGGTTAAAGCTTTCAAGCAGTGCAGCTCACCCCCTGAAAACACAACAAATCAGCTCAGAATATGTGCACAGTCACAAACGCCTGCCAGACCCTAAAAAGCATCTTGCATCATGACATGGAACTGCCTTTAGGACAGAAAGGTAGAGCGACAAGGTCTTTCATCCTCCTTTACGCTGTCTTGAATCTCTTCCTTTTCTATAGCAGGGCAGGTCACTAGAGCAGTTAAAAAAAACCAAACCAAACCAGAACAAAGCCACCACGTATGAGCCGTTTTATTAAGAAAACAAGCAGGCTCCAGCCTAGGCTAAGAACCGCCTGCAGGCTTCTGCCAGGTCTTCCCGTCCGAGCAGAGACCTCTCATTCCGATTCAGAGGAAGGATGTATCTCTGGGCATCCCCGCAGGGGTTCAGATGAAGCCTCTATTTCTCAATCTATCCTTCTGGAGAAGTTTCATTTTGTGTAGCTAATTGAATGCACACTGAATCAGAGTCTGGACGACTCTCTGCCCTCATAATTTAGGATGCTCTCTGAGGAAATGGAAATCTCCTTTCTTGTCTGAGCTGTAAATCAGAGACCTTTGACAGTCCAGGGGAGCAACCTGGGGGTATTACCAGTTCACCAGGCAGTGAATTTTAACAATGTGTTGGCTGAGGACAAGTTACACAATGCATAATTTTCAATTCCTTCTTTTACATTAGTTACCTTGAAGGAAGAAAAAAACAAATTAGATTTTGGACTATATTTTTTAAATAAAATGGAGCTAGAAAAATCTGGCATCCCTAGCGATTCAAATGCGTTTCAGTGGAGACAAACTAGTGGGATGTACTGGGTCAAACAAGGGAAACATATGAAGTTCATTTCAAGGTTTCAAAGTCATATGAGGGGAATAAAACTGGTTTATTTTATAAAGGGTGTGGTATGGGAGTTAACTCCCAGTTCCTGAGTTAACAAATGTCAATCCAATACACTGAAATGGAGTGCACATATTCTAGGCATACACAAGAAGACACAATGTTCTGTAACACATATGCAGCGAATACAGTTTACAAAGTGTTTGCATAATGAAAAGGAAAATCCTGTAAATGTTTTTTTCACTCTGCATTTAAGAATGTATATTAAAATATACTGAGTGAACAAATTTCAAAGCTATGTAAACTGCTATTGATATCCTTCCCAATCTTTTGGGTACTGGATAGTTTCCAATAAATGTATTTACAATAAGTCTGAAAGACTAAAATTTAAAAATAAAGAATTATTAAAGAAAAAAAATCCCACCTATATGGACCATTCAAACTTGTAACATATCTTTCATAAAATGCTTCTTCCCTGGTCAGTGAAGCTACAGTTCTTATGTTTTCAACAGATTCTGTTGAAATCTAAATTGGGAGATAAAACAAATAAGAGGTAATCCCTTACAACTGAAATCTACAACGTATATCCTAAACACTTGATCTCTGTAGCATTTATTATTTTAGATCAGAAAGTGCTTAAGAGAAGAGATCAAGTCTATCGTCAGGTGAAAGAAAGCCAGAGCAACGAGATTATTCACCTCACAGTCACAAGACAAGGGGAAGCTGAAGCCAACAATGTATTGAGTTCAGAACCTTGGGCCAACATATGGGAAGCACCAGCAGCCCCTGTCCTAACCTGTGGGTTGTGATCCCGATTATTTAAAATTGATTTCAAAAAACAGGAAAAAACCCCAGTCATCTGGACACAGCTTGCACTTTGTGTGGACTACTTCTGCCTCCTGGAAGAATGCTATCAGGTGAATGAAGGCAGTACCCTGAAGCTCTTGAGCACATTAATGGTTTGCATTTTACGATGAAGTGGAAAAGGAGCAATGTCATGGCTCTGTGGCTCAGCCCTGCAACACTTGTGGCCACAACCCACAGCAGTGCAGAGCTACGCCCCTCGCCTGAGGCACAATGCACACCACTGTCGGGGCTGCTGCTGTTACAGCTGTCCCTGCCCAGAAATCTGCTATAGAGCCTTTCAAATACATTTTTATAGACTAATTTACAGATGTTTTGTGTTATCTATGTTTTGCTTTTCTCCAGGATATATAAACATTCCCTTCATCCCCCACCCTGTCCTGTCCTCTCCCCCTTTCATTTATCTTGGATAATGGAGCCAGCTGTCATATAGCTACAGTGCTGTCCTTAAAACTGATCTCACACCACAGCCCCATAGTTAAAATTGGAGAACTTACTCTTCCAGCCTCTTCCAAAGCTTTTTGATCTTTTGCAGCGTGACCAGACACAGAGCTAACTGTCGCAGCATTCGCAGCAATAACGAAAGGAATGCAGGCCAGGATAAGCAAAGTTAGCTGCCAGCCATATACAAAAGCAATAATGATGGCAGTCAGAAGGGTAAAGACGGTCATAGTCATCAGTCCAAGCCGGCTTCCAGTTGCCTAAGAAAACCCCAGAAAACCCCAAACATCCATCAATAGATTTTCTTTTTGTAACTTATATCACCAGTTGAAATCACTATATAGTAAAGTCCAGTAGCTCAGCTGGAAAATGAAACCATGTGTGATGCATGGACATTAAGCACCTACTTATGCAAGTGTTCCTAGACGTTCCTCATACCTGCCAGCATTCAGGCCTTCAAGCAAGGTTAAAGAAGTATAAACAGCTGGTCAATAGCAGTTGTTTAATGAAATACATACTGGGACTTCCTGCACTACTTGAGGCACAGGAGACTGGGGCTGCTGTCATGGGAGGGCAGGCTGGCCGCTGGGTGCCCAACATTAGGCAAGAGGGGCTTAATTCTAATGACAGCCATCCATTGACCCATCCCACTAACAGTAGTGGAAACTACTCATCCTCAGGCACTCACACTGCTGCACCTGTGGCTGGTTTCTCAGAAAAAAAATCAGAATTCAGCCACCCTCCAGAAATGTTTTATCTCAGCAGAGATAATGAGTGGAAAAGAAGAACTCCTGTCTTCTCCCAGCCTCTGTAACCTTTTCATCAAGAGCTTTTAAAATGAGACATGATTAGCAACCAGCATCTGGGTGGGCTCTGATTTGCAGAAAAAAGGTCTGAAAACAGCCCCGTGGAACAGTTCCAAAATTTGGCTTGATGGAAAAAAACAAAAATCCTTGGGTGGGAAGCAAAAATTCTTCTCTCTTTTGCCAAAGACTTTCCTGCCCTGAAAAGACTTTTCTTGTTCAATAAAATTTAAAACAGTAATAATTAAACCAATGCCAAGGTGAATTGTTGCCATATGTTCTAGGGGCTGTACATAAAGACGGATTTGGAAACTTCAACCAGCTCAGCAGGAGGCAATGTACTTACAGACACTCTGTAGTGCTCTATACAATGCAATAGATTTGGAGAGCAATTCATGCCCTGAGTTGCCTTTTGTAGTTAGGGGACCCTGTGCACCCCTCCTTTCTACTGCCCTGACAGGGTGATCTAGTTCAATGCCACTGAATCAAACTGGAAATTTAAAAGATGAAAATGACTAAGTTTTGTCAAAGACTATTGTCTCACTACAAGTCCATAAGGAATGAGGACAGGAGAGAGAAACAAGAGTCTGAGACTGAAAAACATAGGGATTAAAGGGTCTTTGATGTACAGATTTGAAGGACACAAAGACATCTTAAAACAAACCAGAAAACTTTTCCCCTGGAAGTCCTGCAGTGATTCTCTTTTTCTTTTTGTTTGTTTCCCCAGGGAGAAGGGAAGAAATTGAGAGACATTTGGCAGGCCATCAGGGACTGCTGATGAGGTGAGCAGTAGGAGGAATTGTGCAGAATTTGCCATATTCTCCTGCTAGCATCCAGTGGTCACCTCTCCCATACCAGTACCTCAAGTCATTCCTTCCCTCAGCCATTGCCCTCCCTGGTGTTCATTATTAATGCCAGGTCATTTCTTACTGTTTGGCCTGCTTGTGTGTGAAGCACATTTGGTGGGGATGGGAATAAGAATTCTCTTCATTAAGGTCAGTAAAGGTTTGCATTATCTGCAGATGCAACTTCTTCATGGTACTCAGGTGACACCTATCATGGGGTGTAAAAACCTGGGGTCCACTGATCTTGGCCCCCAGCACATGCAGATTTCACTTTGCATGGTGAAATGGTCTACAGTCGTTATATACTTAGCTTAGAGACTTGCAGGGAGATAAATGAATAGTGCATGAACATCTACTGGATTTTTCACAGTTGTCATAAATTATCAGCTGGGAAGTCATTTCCAAGGTGTCAACAGCATGCTATGTAAATTCATCTGTCAGTCTGTTGGGCAGATTTACTGCCTTGTGTTCTGAAATAATCTCAGTGTCCCTTGTCAATTACAATTAATATTTGTAAGGAAGAAATATTTAAAAAGCACACAAAAAGGAATCGGCGTACCCCTTTGACTTGGGAAGCATCTGTGGCAAGCCGAGTTAGCAGAACGCCAACAGCGTTTTTCTGATCATCGTACCATCCAATTTCCTGCAAGAAAAGACACTGTTACTAACATTTATTTCAAAAAATTACATGCTCTTATGTTTCAGATTTACCAGGATTACTAATAAACACAGTTCTAGCTCAGTAGCAGGACAGTAGCATATGGGAAAATGGAAGCACAAGTCATGAAGGCTAACTGCCATATCCTTCCTCTGTAGTCAGCATCTTCTAAGTAAACTAAAAGAAAAACCTTAAAAAGTGTTATTCTGTTGTGAACATCTAATTGTTCACAATCAAAGTGTTACTAGATGTAATGTTAATCTGAATGTGTCTGTTTAGAAGCTTTTATTAAAAACCCCTTTTACCCAGTCTTTCCTTTGGCCTGAAGAGGTTAACTATTATCTTCTTACAAGTTACCTATTCCATTAACTATAGAAGAGCAACTGCTCACTTGTCTTTGTACATACAGAAAGGAAGTGAGGCCTTTTAATCTCCAAAGGCTATGGCAGGTTTTTTTAATCACTAATTTTCCCTCTCCTAGTCCCTTTCAGATGTTTCTATGAACACACAGGTTCTTGTCCCCAGTGGGTGTGTGGGGTACCAAGTTATGCATTCTCAAAACTCCTACGCAAGTAATATGAAATCACACAAATTATCAGGAAGGGTTTAATATCAGTAACTTTATTCTTCTCATGGGTAATTCTGGATGCAATAAGGTAATTTGAATTTTTTGCAGTAAAAAAAATTATCATATTGTCTATTTGCTATGGATTGCAGCACGTAAATTTAGGTCTAAATAACTAAACAGATTACATTTAAATCTATATAATACACACTTGCATCATGACCACCCAAGCAAAGGGAGATTGAACTTTTGTGGTCATCCTTGCACACACAGACAGCTGCAAACTGTGTATATTAACATGTCAGAAGTGTGCACATTTGCAATGGCATTTCTTCAAAATTAAACTATTTGCAGTAGCAGCACTGAGCCAAACTGCACATGGGACAAGAGACTTTCATAAAAAGTTGTATTTTTTCCTAAGCTATTGGTAGAAGAGACATGTTTTTGTTTTCTTTTCTCCAGACCACACAATTGAAACCCAACATGTACTTTATAACAATTTGCAAAAGCCATCTAGCTCTCATGCTACCCTAGCTGCATAATTCATACCTGCTGAAGTAATGCTCTGAAGGACAAAGAGCGCAGTCTCATTGTTAGTATTTCCCCAGACTTCCCAAACATGAAACCCTGGGGGAGGAAACAGAGTCATATTTTCTCTTCTCATGCTTTAACACTGTTTATAAAGCTGCACAACAAAAGCAATGACACAAAAAAATCTCCTGCAACACCCTCTGCATATGTAAGTTTTGTGAGAAGTGCCCTTCACGTTCCTGGAACCTGAAACTCTATTTTCCCACGAAAAGGAATCAACATGGCAAAGAAGCCAGGACCTTCATTGCAATGCCTTATTCGTATGCCTCAGCAGCATTAGTAGATAATCAGCCTGTCTAGTCATTGATTTCCCTACTCTGCTACCAGAGACATTCAGTCACACCACTCATACCATGCATTTTATAATGTGGACATCAATGTGCAGTAACCTTTTTCTGCAAGCCGTGGAACAGTCATAAGAGGACAGTAAATGATGGAGTTTGTCTGATGGTACGAAAACCACCATCTTCTATGGAGTCTATTTCATATTTACTTTGTCAGGAGCCTATAGACTGTCAATGAGAAACATCAGTCTCAACTTTAAGGCCAGATCCTTAACTTTTATTTCAATCATGCTGAATCTACATTGCCTACAGTGGCTTATTTAAACTAATAGCAAATATGGACATATGTCTTTAAGCAAACACACCCATAAACTCCACATATCTTTGGAAGAACCCTGGCACTTCTGTCGGTTTTTGTAAGCTCTGATTGGCATTTTGCTTCTCAGGCTGCATTGATATGAGTTACACCTGTAGCCTGCTGGGCAGTTAAGAACTTCTTACATTTCAGTGTAGTGACACTTACTTGGATTATGTATGTTACTAAGGTAATCACTCCGAGTAAAAGAAACATTAAAGAAAGCACCAAAGTGTTTTTACTCCTCTTTTCTGGATTTGTTTCTTGAAAAGCCTATGCAAGGAAAAAAAACACAAAAATGATTACGTAGGCAATGACTGCCAGTTACATAAGCCAGCCTTCATCTCAAGAAGCTTGTCTCCTTCGATTTCTCTCAGCAAGTACCCTGGATCCTGAAATCAGTCTGCAGTCAATGTCCTGTTGAGGGCCAGAAGACAGTGCAGCTTTCCATTTAACCTACTTCTTGCTAGTTTGTTCCCCCAGGTCCAACTGTTGTTCCTCCTTTCCTCTGCTGGTCAGATGCAGTTCCACTGGGCTCTGCCTCTAGAGGGTCACTTCACCAACATTTACCCATTTTTCAATGGATCCATTTATTTAAGTGAATCTCACCCAGACTCTTACATAAGGAAAACTGGCTGAGCATGAGGAAGGCTCAGGGCTGCAACATCCATTTACCAAAAAAAAAAAAAAAGAAAAAAAGAAGGAAAACAAGCACTTACCCCAATGATTTTTCCAAATATAACAGCGAATGCAGGATGGACCCCACCTGAGATGGCAGCAGCAATCACTCCCAGCAGTATATACAGCCACTCAGGTTTGTTTAGAGCCAAGATTCTTGAGTAAGGCACAGCAGGGAGATTTTCTTCCTACAGGAAAGGAAAGGCTGCAAGTTTTCCTTGGAAACACGAATTTCCCCAGACAGTGGGTGTTCATTAGGCTTTGAGTAGTGAGCTGTCTTGGTAAACTACTGAAAGGCCTCTCTGTGCACTCAGAATGAGCAAACATGCTGGAGATCTGCAGCTTTGCTGTTTCATATCCTAGAACTTCAACTGCATTGTAAAAGTTTGAAAGCAAAAATTTAACAAAAGGCTAAGTCATAAGGGGAGAAGGGCCAGGACAGTTCATTGAAAGTTATATAGGACTGGTCACCATGAATGGTAACTTTAACACTTGAATCTTTGTAAAGAACTGAAAGTCTCACTGTTCAGAGCCCAGAAAAGATCCCTCGGGTTCAGCTAAATGCTAGTGGGCTGGCAGCAATACAGCTGGGTAGAGAGGTCATCTTTCTTTTTTGCAAACTATACTATGCATCATTAAAAAAAGCTGTATTTCAAGCAGTACACAACAGGAAAACACAAAAAACGAGTTTCTGTTGAGCTGCCTACCCAAAGTCTGACCCAGACACAACTAGAAATCTGGTCCTGCTGATTGCCATGAGCAAGGTTTACTCAGCTTTGAAAAAATCAATATTCTGTTTCTAAAACCTGAACTTCCTGTGTGACTTTTATCCCTATATGACTTTTATTCCTATGTGAGATTTGTGAGTTAAAGTCAAAAACCTTCAGAACTGGATATTTTAAAGCACATTCTAAGACAGGGAGAGAGAGAGAGAGAATAATGGTTCTTTTATTTAGAATACACTTCAAAATGTTAGGGTTTTGATTTTTTTTTTGTTTGTTTGACATAAAGGTAATATGATATTCCAAAATGCCTTAAAGCTTTGTATGCAAGCCCCAGGGATTACATTATTCCCCAGTATTCGCAAAAATGAGTACCAGGAAGTAAAGAATCCTGCAAATGAAATCTCACAACTCATTTTAATTAGATAGAATTAAAACAATAATAACACAGAAATAATACGCTTAATTTTATGCAGCATAACAAATCAACAGCACAAGTTTTTTCCAGCTCCACACTGAATTAATCATATTAACATGAACTTTTTGGTAACACATACACAACTGTCCTCATTCCTAGGACAAATATTCAGCATGGCAGCCAGCTATCTAAAAGTAATTAAAATCATGTCCTTTGTGTTTATGCTTACATGTTTTCACTAGCATCCTAAATTAAAGTTTTAATACCAACCACCAGGTCTTTTTTTTTCTCTTTCCTAGAGGACTTTTTCTTAGAAGAGCACCTCTTGCTGTTATATCTTCCAGATCTTCTTCTAATGCTGCCTCTCCCAGAGATCACCGATTCTTCAAAATGATCTTGATCTTGTGGAGGAGCTGACTCTTCATTTCTGTAATTTTCCTCATATTCCTCAGCTCCTGTGTCTTCGCTTTCTTCTGATGTCCCATTATATTGAACATTATTGCTACAACCCTAATGAGAATTCAGGATATACAATCACATGACATTTTGAACACAGAGAAGGAAGAGTAAAATTCTTTTTTCATGAGTACTGCTGTTTCAGCCATTTGATCCCTGTTGCCCATAGGCCACATAAGTACACAGTCTGTAATGGCAAAGCAGTAGACTATTTGTTCCTGATTTTCTTTTTTTTCCCTCTTATCTTTTTCTTTAAGCAGTCTATGGAATCAACCTGGAATCTAACAATTCTGTGGTCATAATTACGTAGTCTGTGCCTTCAACTCGCTTATGTTTTTGACATATTGGATTGTGTAAATATGAAACAGTCTTATGGGCAAAACCCACAAGAATTCCAAGTCTGTGTCTGTCCCCAGATTAGTGCAACTGAGTAGCTGCCAGAAGGACGACACGCAGGAACTAGAGAGAAAATGGCTCCACTTATCAGCATTTCACAACTTTGTGAACTGGAGAAAGAAAAGAAATAAATTTTCCTGTACCTGCTGCATTACAAGAGAATAGTAGACACCCTTCTGCAACATGAGTTCACTGTGTGTTCCTTGTTCAACCACAACACCTTTCTCAAATCCAGCAATAGTGTCAGCAGTCCTGATGGTAGACAGTCTGTGAGCAATCACAATGGTGGTACGTCCAGCCCGAGCCTTACAGAAAAACAACAAAAGCAATTTACATTAAAATCTGCAAGAAAACAGCACAGAAATAAAACAAGGCTATTTTAGGCATTTACAATATAAAATAAATCCAAACTTCAAAAATAATAATTTCTTCTAAAAACAAAGATTTGGCATGTTAACTTGCCTAATTCAGGCATAGAATACCACAATCTTATTAGACCAGCAATGTAGGTATTAAAGGCTATAATTAAGGTTACTTGACTTTTTACCAAACTTGAACTGTTTGAGCAGAAGTTGCCCTTAAAGTGTTTCCACATGTATTCACGCATTGGAGGGAAATGCAGTGAGCATAGTTAGATCTCTCTCAAAATAAAGCTAGGATAGCTAGTATGTAAAGAAAGGATGTTTTCTTTATATACTATCCATACATATTTTTGAAAGTATAATATTAACGTGACTTCTTAGAAGACTTAGCAGGAAAGTGTAGAGGAGTGGAGTACATCTGGGATCAGAAATGGGAGTTAGCCACTCCTGTAAAGGTCTCTCCCAGTCTTTTAAAATAAACTACAACTCAAATTGTCAACTAATACACTCTCTGCAAGGGCCTTCTGGGATTTAGCAGCAAGAGCTGCCGAAGCCTCAGTCTGCAGGTTACATGCTCCATCCCTCTCCAGCTCCCACATGCAGACTAATGGCATGCACAGTCCTCAGGCAGCAAATGAGCACAGGTCAGCTTGGGGCTGCTGAAGAAAGTGTCTTCCCTCCACTTTGACGCCTGGAGAAGACCATGGGTTGGGGGCAAGAGGGGAAATCCAAGGGGATTTCATGCAACAAATATGTTCTGCAGTCACGGATCCTGCTGGAAGTTACTTGCTTACGGGCGTACGGGCACAGGAACAGGGGCACGGAGAAGGTGACAGTTTCAGTAGACAAATGCTTCCACGGAGATTTGTATTCTTTCC
>NW_010138305.1:67587-85898 GCF_000699245.1 Pterocles gutturalis
CTGTCACCAAGTTCTCATGGATCTGATGCAAGTCACTCAAATCGTGTCACAGGAGGTCTGTCTTGGTGCAGTTTTCATGTTGGTGCCCTAACGTGCAGAGCCTTCACTACTGCAGCTGGGAGCAAAGCTATCTGAAAAACATCAGACTAAAAGCATCTGCATATGACTGCTCAGAAATGGTGTGCGTTTGTAAGGTTAATATCTCTGCTCCTCAGCTGTGAAAATAACAAAATATATTAACACGACTTTTTCCACTCAGGAATATTGAGAAGAAATTTGTAAATCTCATTTGGAGACTACATTGATGGACATCAAAAAGCTGTGAAAAGATTAATAAGTTATGATTCAGGTCTCATTTTGCTGTGTTCTGGGAACATGCTGAAGGATGAAGAACAGTATACAGTTAGGTGTCCTTAACTGAGTGATCTCCCTCTATGTTATGCGCTAAATGAAGCAATAAGCTTCTGGAAAAGGTTAGCATTTGATCACGGAGTTAAAGAACGTGCAGAAGAGGGATAACTTACGGCTTAAGTGGAAATATCTTAGTGCTTAACTTTGTTACCTCAATATTAATAGTATCAGTATAGTCATGTGAATACAACCAACAGCTACATTTTACCTCAGATTTAAACTGACTGGCAATGAAGGTGCTACATTCTGGATTTCCCTTGAGCCATACTGTAACTCCTGTCTTTCTGTTCACAACTACTGAAATGAAAGGCAGGATTTTTCACTTAACGTTTAAAAACACATTAAAATAAATGTTAGATAAATGAAACAACGTTCCAGCCCAACCATTAATTTCTTCTTTAACCAAAGCCTCCAAGCTCCACTGCATCCTGGTGGAAACCGCTGACAAAGGAAGGCTGTGAGGAAGGGACCGTGAATTGGTGGCACAGAGGCATGAGTGTGAGCTCTGACAGCTCTGCTCTGCAGTAGTGCCCACCCTAGAGCTTGGGGGCTGACAGAAAACAGCAGGGGGGCAAAGAATCAGTATTTGTAACTGGCTCTGCTTTTTGCTCTGTGTAGGGTTTGATCTGCATTCAGTCTCTGTAAAGAAAGAAAACAGCTAAATCCCAAGAGCATTCTGAAAATTATGAAGCAAGTGTTCAATAAAGAACAAATATTAAGATTATTATACTATACATTTCTATTAATCTATCTGAAAAAGACCATTCAGTCCTCATGGCTTCCCTTGATTAGATGCCATCCATATTTCACCAGCAAATGAACAATTGTGATTTGAGAAAGGAAGTGCAGGAGGCCCAAGTTACAGTTACGTGAGTGTAACTGTCTTGGTAATTAGTAATAATGTTAAAAACAAACAACAAATAGACATGATTCCTAAGTAAAATTTTGATTGTCTAAACTCCCTGATAAAACCCTGAAATTGAAACATCCATCCAAATTTTATTTTCTGGTGTTCTTTATTCCAGTGGAAACCTGCAGTGAAAATTGCATGTTAATTCGTCTTAAGTGCTGTTGCATTTTTCATGGTAGCTTTAATAACATGACTCTTACCTTATCAAGAGCTGCTTGCACTATGGATTCACTCTGAGTATCTAGTGCAGATGTAGCTTCATCCAGAAGAAGAATCTTGGGATTTCTTGCCAGAGCACGGGCAATAGCTATTCGCTGCTTCTGTCCCCCACTCAGCTGAGCACCTCTTTCCCCTACTATGGTGTTAAATTTCTGAGAAAGGAGAAAATAAAACAGAACATGTGGAATGCCTCAAATGAAATCCTTGTTTCTCTGTGCAATTGTTAAGTACTGAGCTTCTAGACAAGAGGATGGACAGAGCAAGCACTCAACTACATCCATTCATCTAGCCCTTAGCCAAGCCCTCCTACCCCCATTACATACTTTATATGCTTAACTTTGAACTTGTGGTTCTTTAAATTCTCAGTTTTTACCACTTGCTCAGAAAGTGCTCCAAACCCTGGATTTTCTTAAGACACCCCCTAAAAGGCATCTCTGCATTTGCTGAGTACTCCTTACCTTTCCAAGAGGGTTAGGATCATAGGAAATCACCAGGACCTCTAATGTTGCCTCCTCTGAATCTGACACACTCCCCCCACCCCTTGGAGCCATAGCTTGGTTCCTACTGACCATGTCACTCAATCATGGAATCATAGGATAGTTAGGGTTGGAAAGGACCTTAAAGGTCATTGAGTTCCAGCCTGCCTGCCATGGGCAGGGACACCCAAAGTGGCAAGTCTCAAAGTCCACTGCAGTCCACTGTTTAAGAGTAAATATGTAGAGTAAACAACACTTCCTGAGAAGAAGGAACATTGGAACAGACTGACGCACCAGAAATGGCACATGCAAAGATGGGGGTTGAGCTCTCTGAGGCAGAAGAAGAATTTGAAATCAAATCCTGTGTGGGCACTTTTCCCACATTTTTTTAACTACAGGACCAAAAGGAAGGACATATAATCATCCATTCCTGAGGATGTGTTTTGAATGACTGATCTCACTTCCCACCCCCACTCTGAAAAGAGTAAGGCACCCCCTGCTAGGAGAGGGCTCAAAGTTGTGAATCTCAGTCAGAAGGAGAGCTCAAGCCCTCAGCTGCTAAAAGTGGCCTTGATTCAAGGCATATTTATTTACTTCCACCCACCATTTCCTAGTGAATGCACAGACAGCTCCTGACAAAGTATTTTGGATTTCTGGATCTTCTCTTTAAAAGCCCAACTCTTCCTATGCCTCATGAGATGGGTAGGGATGTTAATACAGCTGTGCAACTTCCTTTCTCCTGAGTTAAGGCACCGACATTTTTTCCAGACTTAGGCACAAGCCCTTTGAGGGCAACCAAATAAAGGCAAGATATCTAGCCCAGAACATCCCTGAACTGAAAGCTGCTGGAGGCTTTAAGAATATTTTGGGAAGTTATACTACAACTTAAATTTCCATGCTTCCCTTCTCAGAAACAGGACACTGGCCCAAATGAACCTTTCGTTCTAACACTCAAAAGTTCATGAACTCACATCAGGCAGTCTAGATATAAAGTCAAAGGCATTGGCTTCCTTGGCTGCTTGCTCAATTTCAGCATCAGAAATATCTTCTCGGCCGTAGCGAATGTTCTCAGCTATTGTTGTTGCAAACAAAACAGGCTCCTGGCTCACAATACCAATATTTTCTCGTAGCCACTTTACATTAAGCGTCCGAATATCCTGACCATCTAAGGTAATCTGAGAGAAAAAGCGTATGTCAAAGAAGTTGAGGAAACACATTCAGTTCATAATAAATCAGTTAATTACTACTACTTGACTTAAGTTCAGTTACAAGGACAAAAAGAAAAAAAAATAGTTGTCTTTAGTAGAAAACTACATTGGAAGAGAAGTTACAACTGTAGTTTTTCCATCCACTGCAGAAGCTAGAAAAATGGTGAGGAGCAGCACAAACAGAGAAGACATCAGGGTTTTCTTTTTTTTTTCTTCAATAACCATGCTGTCCAAGCTGGCTTAAGAGTTTCCCAGCTTCCCTGCATACTTTTTACCCTGGTCTCATGTCCCTGTGCCAGTTTGCTGCCCTCACAGTTGTGGCTACGCAATTGCCTCTGTGGCTGTGCTTTTCACCAGATCAAAGAAGCAATCCAACTTGACTAAAAAGGAAGGGAAAGTTATTTTTAACCTAGATAGTTTGCAATGTGGTCCTGTGAACACTGACATTAGCACAGGGGAGGAACAGCAAACTGAGGCATGGGGGCAGGAACGAACAACCACAGAAACATTAAGTTTAAGAAATAACTGTGTTGATAATAGATAGCCTCCTTGATATGTTATGCAGTGATAGTTCAATATTTAACATTTTAAGTACTTACCTGGTTCCAACTCACAGTAACAACTACTAATTAGCATTCTTCAAATATTAAGTATAAAAATAACATTTTCCTTAAAAATATATTATTTTCCTCCTTTTTTTCCTTTGGAAATTTCTTACAAGAAGCATTTACCATTTACTGACTAGATTTAGTATTTAGTGGCAATGCAGACATAAAATGTATAATGATGGAAATTTTTGCTGTGGATTAGCAGACAGGGAAAAATGAACCAAGAAAACAACCATTTAAAATAGGAAAACCCTCTCCAAGTTTTAGTTTACATTCAAAGAAAAGGAAGCAAAATGCAGCGGAGCATGGTTTGCTTAAAAAAGTTTACAGAACTTTAAAGGCCAATTGCTGATGCAAATAATCTTAAATTCAGATCTTGCATCTATTCAAAGATTTGTGGTATTTGCTACTTCTGGCCTGGTACTGTAAGAAGGAGGAGAATAATGAAGTCAAGTGAGTAGGAGAAGATAGTTAATTTGAAATTTAAATCGTGGAAATACTGAACTATGTAGAGATATGCCCAAATTAAATAAAAAATAAAAGTCAATGTTCAGTCAGTATGGGAAACTTGTGCTTATTGTAACAGCTCTCAGTTTTCACAGTTCACTTGCAGGCACTCACTTCCCCCTGGACAGGATCATAGAATCTCTGCAGCAACTGAACAGTAGTGCTTTTTCCACAGCCACTGGCACCAACTAAAGCAATGGTCTTCCCAGTTTGAACTTTCAAGTTTAGACCTTTGAGGATCTGAGGGGAAAAAAAATAAAAATCTATATCTTAGTTTGACAAGTTTGATTAGAGAACAGTCTGTCAAGGTAACTGTAGCAATAATCAAGGCAGTAGTAAGCAGCGCAATCTGAAGGTATGTCAATATTAGTAACTTAATTGTACCTGGGAATATTCTGGGACACTGACATGAAAGACCAGCCATCTATGCTTGTGAAGTGTATTAGCCTTTGAAACAGGATGGCTACATGCAACATGCCTTTTGGGAATGGTCCCTGGATCCTTCTGGCCACCAAAGAAAGCCTGGGAATTATTTGAGAAGGCTGATAACTGGAACAGGCCAAGTTCATGCCAAGAAACATTTTAAGAGTTCCCTTGCATAGACCATTGCATTCCAGTGCCTGGGAAAATTCCCCAGCACTCTCAAATCAACTAATACAGACACAGCCACAGTACTCTAAACTGGATAGCTCATTTTCTCCAATTTGTGTGATCTGGTAGCAGGCTTGGGGTCTTACATTCTACTGCTGTCCTCCATTTTCCAATGCTTAGACAATGTTATAACACTTAGTTATGAATCTCACAAAAAAATACTCCTAAGGTGCAACATTATTGCTGACAAATAAGCTTGCTTTCTTCTATTTTTAGAATATAAATGGCTGTTTTGACAAGGTAACTGCTGGAAAGTCCTTAATAAATCCCAATCCTTATTGTTAACAGCCTCAGCAACCTGGGGAGTAGTTACAGATTAATGATATCTTTGTTGCCATTTTCCCATTTAGGAACAGTTTACCTCAAAAGGTGTCCACGTCATATATGAGTAATGCTGTGTAGTTGCCAAAATATTTGGCTGCTATGGGAACTCTTCTTGTTTATATCAGGCTGATTTATAATTTTGCCTACACATGTTTTTGCAATGAGAGATTAAAATAGTTGCAATATTGCTCTCCTCTCCCTGTGTTACATCCAGCAATGTTTGTATCTCCAAGAAGCTGATATCCTGGTGCCTGCATTATCAAATAAGAACTATATTCTGGATACCATAATTTCTCCAGATGCAAATAGTCACAACCACCTAACACGCTATTTCTAACTCTTTTATCAGGCAAGGTGTTGTCGAGATTAAACTGACAATAAATTGACTCCTTAGATCTCTTTGATTCGATTTAGTCTGGACAGGGGAGATTACACTGTGTTGCATCAATTGCTTGAGAGTTTGTAAATAACTTCTACACATCTTTGCTGATTTCTTTGGGCTCTGTTAAGTAACATTGATACCCTTAGTAGGGAGAGCGCTGACTCAGGAGATTTTGGAAGGAAGACATTTCCTTCCCATTTGGCTTGCAGACCCATAACACAGCGTGTCATCCTGAATAGGATTTTTAGGAGGAAGGATGAAGAGTCTGCTCTGTAATTTCTGATTTCTGAGCCAAGAGTGAAAGAAGATGCATTGCACTGACTTCAGCTAGGTAGAAAGCCTAGCTCTGGGTCTGTCCTTCAGCAGCAATGGTGTCCTGGAAACAGATGGGACAGACCCCAGATGACTGAGTTGGGAAGAGCTAGCTGAAGAAATAGCCACAGTGATATGAACTTCCCCATTCTCACCGCTTAATTGGCATATTCAGCCTTAATTGTTGACATTTGAAATCTCTATTCCTACCTTTTTCTTCACTAAGTAAAAATAGCAGCAAATTCCTTTTCCTTTCACCTTTGTCAATGTCTTCAAAAGATTATGAACTGTTGAATATGGTAGAGAAGCCAAATCAACTGTATCATCACACAAGTAGATCACCATGCCGTGAGGTACATAGCACTGCACAGTACAGTTACTAAGGGAAGTTCAACCAGTAAAGAATAGGGATATCTCTTTATTGAGCAGCAATTTTAACATTTGCCCAAAATAACACTTGACTTCCAAATGTATATTTAGGATTATATGTTTCAATCCTTTTGATGGCATAATTGTTGTAAAGCCTGTCTTACAGGTCACTTTTCCCATGGGATATAACAGCAACTCAGAACAACCAAGGGACTAGAAAGAGCAACCTCCTAGTTTAACTATATAAGGCCTGGAAATTTTAATGACAGATCTTGAAAAATCTCCTTTGTTTGTCAGACCCCTTGTTCACAAAAATTCAGACTAGGAGCTACGTATATTCTTCTTAGCTTTGTCCAGCAGAGGAGAATGGTGAGCAGGTAGCCAGTGGCAATAGATCTAGAGCTTTGTCTTTGAGCACTACTGGGGGAAAAACAACGTCCTATCTCCCAAGGCACGAATGCATTTTACATTCAAGAACAACAAGATCAGAGAAACAATACAGACACAGGGGGCAGAATTTCGGTACAGCAGATTAATCTAACACGGACACTTACTTTAACATCAGGTCTGGATGGGTAACTGAAATGGATATTTCGGAATTCAATTTCTCCTATGAGCTTATCTGGTTTGTAGCCTTCCTTTGAACTGCTGTCTATGAGCCGCTTCTGGAAAGAGGTTTTTAAAATATGTTGCTGGTTATTACACTTTTGGAACTGTTATTTCATCTGGGTATATTATTCTTTCCTTTACTTTCTCAGCTGCTGGTTTACACTGCAGCACACCATTGCAGAGCTGGGGCATATTACTTGTAGAATGATGAACGCAGGGGAGCATCTAAGTGTGAATTCTGCTTTGACAAATATAGCACATTTTCAAATACAACAAAATCCACAGGAGAAAATCTGTAATTGCAGAACTTAACTGTACTATCTTGCAGACAAAATATGGCCCTCCGTTATCCATACAAGAGGGTTTTATACACCCATAAAGAACCACGTAGCCATTTCTGTATGAACTTTCTAGTTCTACTTGTTTAAAATATTTTACATACACAGATATGCAACTGGTGTATAAAACAGCCATATCAAGATAATAACGTGGAAACCCTTCTTCATTGCAACATCAGCAGTGTAGCTTTATATTACTACATCTTTCAATAGCACTATTAATCACCTCCCCACCACCCCTCCAGCAGAATCCAGCTCAGCTGAAATTGTGCATACATGCATTTTTAAAAAATAGTAAAGGGCCTTACTACTTTCTCTCTGCAGTTGCAAGTCTAATATCAGGGAAAGACTTAATCCATAAATCTCAGATATGCATGCCAGCTTTCCCAACAGTCATTGCAACAAATAAAGAGGCAGTTTTCTTGATATGAATGGAAATATTACAGGTTTCAGTGGTAGACATCTATAGAGTTTATGGTTTAGGGACTTCTGAGGGCTTTAGTTATGTCCTAAATAACAACAACAACAAAAAAAACCAACAAAATTTTTTACTTAGTTACTTACCTTATTAATAATTCGATATACTTCATAGGCAGCCCCACGTGCATTAGCCACACTCTCCAGGTTGGGAGCTGCCTGGCCCAGGGAGAAGGCTCCGATAAGCACAGAGAAGAACACCTGTGGGAGATGGAGGGAAGCATCACAGTTAACAGTGATTACAGAGCCACCAGTGCCCAGCTTTTAAATGTCCAAGTCTTTCTAGAGCACCCTTTATAGGAGAACTAAATACAAAAGTGAAAGGTGCATTTCACAACTGCTTCTGTCTACTCCCCATTTTCCTGGTGTGAGTGGTAACTACTGACACATGCTTTTGTGGCATGAATGCCTTTTCTTTTTGATGTTTTTGCATTTTCTGTCATCTACAAATAGAACAAATATCTTTCTCTGTTGCTTTCCAGATGTTCCCAAAGTTAAGAGGCTTGCAAAATTTTGTCCAGATTTTCTTAACTGAGATCCCACCTATGGGACCAACCCTCAATTAGCCTGACCTGCTGTGAGGAACCATACTCATCAGAAGTCACTTGTGTGTGAAAGTTAAGCATGTAGCCAAACTTTTGATGGCAAGAAGAAAGCCAAACATCCTCAAACTAATACAAACTTAGACATTTTGGCAATGTACTGTAAATGCTTGCCAGTAAACAACAACAAAATGCAGCGAAGACATGGTGGCTAAATGAGATCTTGAGGACTTCCTAGTACACATTCAGCACTGAAGTGGGATTCATTTAATCCTAGTGTCTAGCTAGAATTTTGCTGGCAGTCCAGATTATTTGTCTTTGCTCCCTAACCACCAGCTATAGGTTGTTCATCTTACCCTACAATAGGTTCCAAGGCAAGTGAGAAAGATGCAGACACTTTTGCCTCTACATTGACTACAGTGGGAATTCAAGGTGCCCTGTTCAAACCTGTTATATCAAAAGCTAGGTAAAACGAATGCCTTCATTTCAGCCATTTTTTTAGCAGGCAAGTCTCTAACAGCTAATTTAACTAGCACTTGTCAGAAAATTGAAATAATTATACATTTGCATAACTATTTTCTTGAAATTACAGAGCATTTTTCAAAGCTGCATTGCTGTACTTACAATTAACACATGGCCAATGTCGCTAGGTAAGACGAATGCCTTCATTTCAGCCATTTTTTTTAGCAGGTAAGTCTCTAACAGCTAATTTAACTAGCACTTGTCAGAAAATTGAAATAATTATACATTTGCATAACTATTTTCTTGAAATTACAGAGCATTTTTCAAAGCTGCATTGCTGTACTTACAATTAACACATGGCCAATGTCATAATTTTCCTCAACGGTGAGTTTGGTTCCATACCAAAATGCAAGTGCATAGGATCCAAAGATAAGAAACTGTGAAACACCTAGAGATGTGTCGGTGGTAACGGATTTTTTGACTCCAGCACTTCTAGCTATCTCTAAGTTAGCATCATATCTGAAAGTGGACAAGGAAACCATTAATTTGACAGGTACCACATGCCATTCTGATTAATATTTCCCAGTGTCCTTTTTTTAATGTAAAGACTTGCCATAAAAACAATTAAAGCCTCACAGAGACAATATAGTTTTTTTTTGTGTGGTTTGTTTTTTTTTTTTTTTTTTTTAACAGAGGACTAGTAGGGATATAATTCCTTTGAATAAATCTGCTCTGACATATGCTAACAACATTCTCATACTGCTATGGAAGACATATTTAGAAAAAATTGTGTAGCATGACTTCATTATCATGACAGAAGACAAGATATCACTCCTGAGCCACTTGTCTGCATTAGTCCTGAAAGGAAACCTTGATAAACTTTTAGCAACATTACCTACCAAAGGTAAGGTTTAGCGTTCCACATTTAAAAAAAAGGGAAAACCAAAACCGAACTCCAGGCACAATGGAGGAAGTCAGGTAAATGAATAGAAGCCAGAGCTCCCCCTGATGCCAGGGTTGTTCTCTTGCTAGCCATTCCAGGAAGTCAGGAATCTTTCCCTTATTCATCTATAGTTTCCAGATAATAGCTTTCACTTAGTAAAGCTCATTATGGAAAGTATAGCCCAGGAATAGGATATCTTTTTACTTGTTAGTGACATGCTCAGCAGCTTGCACTTTTTTCCCAATACATATTTTCTACACAAGACATCCCCAGAGCAGGAAAACATGAAATTCAGACAGCTGGGAAGGAATCTTAAAACAATGTGCATTAATCTACCGATGCAGTATTTGTTACTCAAATATATTTAAACATCTTGTCTTGGTTGTATTCTTCAAACCAAGCCCTACCTTTGAGTCAGCAGCTTCTTAGGTCCACCAGGGAAATGAGAACTGGATTTAAGCATTGTAACAAATACACATGATCAGTCAACTATAGAGGAATAGCCAAGCCACTGCCAGAAGCAGAGGAAATTGCAAGGTCCCTTGCAAGCGTAAACACTTGTGGTCAGTGGAGGCACTGTGCAGTAAAAGATTGCTTTTCCTGACTCTGAGGCCATCATTCAAGAGCTGTGTAGGAGGCACAATCCATGGTTTGCAAAATGCCCTAGCCAGTCTCTGGTAGTTTGTCCCTAGCAGAAGATGTTCCTAAGAGAGCCAAGAGTTCCATCTTTTTTTTTTTTTTTTAAACATTAGACAGAGGTGGAGCTGTGGAAGAGACTGACTGGTCAACCGTGGAGGAAAGGAAAGGTCTTACTGGCATGAAGCTACCTGAGTATCAGTTAGATCTCAAAAAAAAAAAAAAAAAAAAAAAAAAAAAACTTTTGACTTACCTCCTCACAAAGGAGGAAAAAGTACTTAGAAGAAGCTCCTACCATTAGATTTTCACACACTGGTATTTGTAGGGACCAAGAAGAAGATGGGTGGAGGAGGGACAACTGATCTAGGCCATCTTAGGGTTTTTTCACTTTTATTGTATAAGCAGAAAGGGTTTTAATGCTGTTGCAATGTAAGGATAAATCCCAGTAAGAAGAATACAATGCTATACGGTAGCCAGAGCTCAGCCCTTGGAAGCAGACAAATACAGGAGCTAGCTGTAGGAGCCTGAGCTAAGGCTAACATCACCTTAGAAAATTTACACAAGACCAGGGAAAACATAAGAGTTGAAAAAGACAGAAGAGATTCATTGATTGTATGGATCAGGTCTTCTGGTTTGCCTTTCCCAACTGCATGGTATTGGTGATGTCCTGTATTTGAATACGGAATGTTATTGTCTATATGTGAATAAATTTGTAGTCAGCCGTATCCACCTCACCTTTTACATGTGACTAGGGCCAACACTGGATTAGGTCAACTACTAGAGTTTGGTAATAAAAGCCAGTGATATGATTTTACTTAAGGCTGTTATCCAGTGAAGCTTAAACATAAACTCATTAACCAAAGACCAGAACAGCAGTGCACATGTTCTAGAAGTTAAACAATTAATCACATGCCTTGCTGCATTTGACTAATAGATAAACATAACCTTCTCATCACTTTCACTTTAAATTCAACTCCAGATCTCAATTAGAGGAGAAATGTGAGTCTATGCTGCAGTGATAACACTAAACAGCCTGTATTCACTGACTAGGTCTATTTACACATCTTTATTTTCAGCTGAGCTGTCCACTTATAGAGGAATAAAATAACAATAAGGAGAACCCTGTTCCACTGCCCCTCCAAAAAAACCCCAAACCCCCAAACCACAAACCCAACCCACAGCCAAACTCCTTTTCCATATTTTATATATAATTTTTATTTCAAAAACTTACTTTGCTATTGCCTTTTGCTGTCCATTGAAAGCCACAACAGTCCTGATTGCTGTCAAAATTTCTTCTGCTACAGCTCCTGCTTTGGCATAAGCAGACAGCTCTTTAGCAGTAAGGGATGCCAGGAGCTGGAAAATTGAAAAACAAATGTTATTGCAGCCTGCTGAAAGGGTATGCACACTGGTGAATAAGAATGATCAACGTCCAAGGCACAAGATGAGGTTTTAGGAAAGAGAGGGTCAAGTCCTCTTTGTGCCCTGAATTTCCCCAAAATCCAGTTCATTCTCTCACTATGTCCGCATTAAAGTGAAAGACTATGCAAGCATCAGATGAGCTTCACGACTGACCCACTTTCCTCCCAAGCTGAGGGCAGCCCATGAACTACACTCTGATGTGCATGGGTCTGAGTAGACCAGTAGACATTGAAGTAATCAAGGTAGTCACATTACAGCTTCTAATGCTTTTCTTCCTAGCTTATTTGAAATGCTTCAAGTAGAAGAAAACCACTAGTATTATATGTAAGCAACCACTCAGAAATACGAGGTGTACCCACTAATGTGGCTACAAAGGATCACAAGGGGAAAATATTTTCCTATCTGAAAGGAAAACCTCTCCACATATTTAATTAATTTGTTATCACTCCAGCCTGTAGCAGCTGTATATATGTTCTAGTGTCTACTCTGTACACAGCATGAAACTTGGTAAATTATTTGCAATAGATGTGGTATCACATATGTGCGGATGGAAAGAGCTTGAAAAGCATTTGTGTCAAGAGGGAAGAGCGAGGTTCATGACCGTGTGCCTGGGCTTCCCCAGTGCTCTGCATGAGGAAATTGCTGTGCGAGGAAGATGCTCTGATACAGATTATCCTCCTGCCACATGGCATGAGGACAGAGTAGGTGGACAGAATCATAGAATGGTTTGGGTTGGAAGGGAACGTAAAGATCATCTAGGTACTTGTGAACCCAGAGAAAAGCTACAGGAGCAGCAGAAGTCATAAAGTAAGCGTGGAGCCAGCCTCCCAGCTGAGAAACCACACTAGGTTTCTCCCATGCTCTCCCCCTTTTCCTGTGCATAAGAATTGTAATGTTTTTCTGGTTTGCTTTGTTTATTAATCCCCACACACTTACAGTTGACCAAACTGCTGCTGATGCAGCAAGCAGAGGGCTGACTGACAAAATCACCAGTGTCAGCTTCCACCCGTGGATGAATCCTACAATAATCCCTGCCAGAAATGTGGCAAAAAACTGTACAAATATACAGATCTTGTCTCCGATGCCTTCATGGATGGTGTTGATGTCACTTTAAATAACAATAATAATAAAAAAGATTTGTTAGCTTTGAATGCCTTTCATTCTAACTCCCTCCCCCCCCCCCCCCCCCTCCGTTGTGTGGTCTAAGCTTTGCCATTTCCTAACTGGCACAGTGAAATTTTTAACAACTACTGAACAGCACCACTAGTCTCTTCTGCGGCCAGAACACAGCAGAAACTTCCTATGTTTGAGGACTCATTTTCTGTATTTTCCATCATTCTCTGCTGTTTCTATGCACCGTCACTAGGTCACAAATGACCTAGTTTCCTTAACCAGAATCCAAGTGGAGCAATACAAGTAAATAACCAAGCAACTTCCTCACCTCCTGCGACCATCTCCAAATGATTCCTTCTGCTCAGCTCTCTGATGCATTTTATGTTCTTAATTTTGGCTACAGACTCAAGATCACCTCCATTCTATCAGAAAAAACATTATTTGGAAGAATGTCTGTCATACAAATTTCCCTCCCCATTTTCTCTTCCCAGCACTCAGAGATATTAGAGCTGAACATGGTTTCATTTAAACTTCTCTTATACCTTTCAGGACACAGCTCTGTCCAAAGCTATCCTAAAATCCAGAAAAAAAAAAAATCTGTGTTCATGCATATAGTCCCGTTGCATCTTGGGGCATACAGTCCTCATCCCTAAGTCTATTTAAGTCTATGGAAAAGCTCCAAAGACTTTTACTGACTGGACAGAGTCCAGCCTGAGATCCAGCTGGATGGAAATGCAAGTTCATTTCCATTCAATAAAGTGTCAGAGCTCCCAGTGTTTGTAAACTAGCTGGAGACAGCAGAGCTGTTTATCTAGTACTGTCTGCCACATACTTCAGAGACATTAGAAAGCCAGTGTCAGGCATTTCATAGTAAAAATCCTTCCAATGCATATATCACAGAAACTGCACAAATGAAGCTGAAAAGAATAATGGATTTCTCCCTCAAAGCAGTAATATTTCACAGTTCAAGTTTGAGTGGTTTGTTTTTTTTTAAACTCTCTATCAGCTATTCCACAGAAGATAAATGGCAGTTTTCTTTTAAACATCATACTTAGGGGAGTAAAAAATGAACAGAGCCCTCACTCTGTCAGTCTGGTGTTCAGCGTTCCTATCTGGGTAGTATCAAACCAAGCCATCTCCTGGTGGAGCACTGCAAAAAAGAACTTCTGCCGGATCCTGGCTGTCTGCCTCGTAGCAGCAATCAAAAACATCCATACTTGGATGGTGCTCAGGATCAACACAGCACAGCCAATTCCCACGTAGTAGTAAGCAAACCTGTGATAGGGGAAACAAAGGCCATATGACCCCACTGTACCTTGTGAGAGAAGTTAGACACAAAAAGCAACAATTAGTCTTCATTTACTCCATCAAAGTAAATACTCAAGCCAATGATACGTTATTGGGAAGCCTTTTTGAGAAAGCAAACATTTGGCTTCTGCTCAAAGGGATAACATAGTAAAAGAAAATTCTCCAATATTCTGTTAACAGAATAACTACAAAGACTCTTACTTAGTCATTTCAGCTTCTATATCTATGCCTTGAAACGATGGATGGCTGGAACTATTTACTGAAGTATCTGTGGGGGGAAAAAAAAAAGTAATGATATGTATGAAAGTATTATATGCAGGAGATAAGCCATGGCAATCTAGGGTCACCAGTTTGGGAATGTTTTGTATTTTGCAAGTGGGGTTTTGCAAAATACAAAATCATTTGGCAAATACACATTTATTTTTTCCAAACTTCTAGTAATTACTGTGTCTGAAAACTGTTTATACAGAAGGTGGTCATGTTCCTTAACGTCTCGATGAAAATGAAATTCACTCATAAAGAGCACAGTCAACACACTGCTTTTGTCTGTTCAAGCCATTAAAGGTTGACTAAAACAAATCAGTCATTGGTAGCAGGATGACTTTTCCTCATTATATACTCGCTCAGATGTGGAACTGTGCATAGTTTGGATAAAAATCTTAGCCCCTGTAGAAAAACATAACCGGTATGCAGAGAAGTCTAATTTTAACTTTTTACCTTCTGACGTGTTTGATTTCCCACCGCTCAGCACAAAGCTGTTTGTCATGTCTCCAAAGACAATGATCATAAGCGGCAATCCAGTACCATTTGCTGCAGCTGCGATCAAACCAACTGCCATCAAAAGGACATCCACCCAATCAGCATAGCAAAACTATAAGAGAATTAAAAAGTGGAAAAAAAAAAAAGGAAAAAAAGAGTGACATATGTCTGACAGTTCACGTGTTTGCTACAGTACAGCAGACTTACAGAACATGCTTTCTTTCAACCTAAATATTCTAAGCAGCAACAACACTCCAAATGAAGGCAAACTTAGAACATGAGAAGAATTTTGCAGTAAGTCCCATACATCTTTAAATCAGTATTCAGTGGGCTTCTAAAGGGAATACTGGCAGGATACATGGTTCTTCCTCAACTCAGCAGTATAAAAACCAAAGTTTATGTCCTACATGTTTCTAAGTGATGATCTTCTTTGCACAATATATTGCCTTTTGTGTTCCACTAAGTTACATATTTACTAAGATAATGCCTTTGAAATGTAAACAAGAATGAGTTATTGACCAGCACCTGGCTTATATCTACCAGTAGAAAATGTTTATAGCAGAGATTGTATCTTAAGGCTTGTCTACCCCTGAACTTTTGTTTGGTTTAAAGAAGGATATGAATTTAAATTGCCATAGCTACTCCTGGACGTGGTTAATCTGAAATCAGAACATTTTATTCCTGACTGCCCTAACCCTCTTGCAAAGTGTAAATGGACGTGGAATAAACCAGAGAAAAGTTCTCTTATTCCAGAATAAGCAAGTCCACATGTAAGAGTTAATAGGGAATAGCTGTCTTATAGAAAACTGACACAAAACCATACCACTGGTTCTCTCAAGAGAAGATCCCTTAGATGTCAAACACAGGATAAACTCTTTATAGACAGAGTCAAGGCAAGGGCCTGTGCAGTCTCCGTGTCCTAGATCAGCCTCAGCAGGGGTGAGCTTCGTCCTTCAACAGCACTAAGGTTGAACTGCTGTAAGTGCTCCCAATACACTGAGGTGGGAATCTGACCTAACAGGCCAAATTTTAAAGAGGTCTAACACCAGTGGTAGTATTTCATAGGTCTCAGGCTTCTCCTTCAGTTTTGGTTGCCTATTAATTGCAATTCACAAATAAACAACTCACAGTGAAAAATCAAGAAAAGGAAATATAAAGCCAACCATCAAACTTCACACTAACCAGTTCAAAAATACCAACGACCTTTTTCTCTGGCTTCTTTTTCTTCCTAGAGGAAAATACAAAAGATTAATTAAGATGAGCTTTTTCCAGGAAAGCTGTATTACGCCTCCCCCACAACACCCAATACATCAGTGGCCAATGTGTTAAGTTTAAAGAATACCTACATTTTTTTCCTAGGCTTTAACTGCTCACTTTGTTCAAGATTTTCATCGTGTTGGAAAGAAGGGTTGTAATATCCCTTGCTTGCAGGTTCTGTGAAACAAAACACAGACTTTTAAAACATAATATCCCATCTTTTGTGTCAGCTTCTTGCAACTTTCACTGCTGATTCTTTTGCATTAAAGCTTAAAGACTAGTTTTTCCTCATGTTCATGGAACACGCTGGTGAATTTTTCTTGAAACTTCCTTTCAATTCAGTTCATCTCCCCTACTCCAGAAAACAAGCTTCCAGCTCCATTTCTGAGATGGAAAGAAACTTCATTTTTACAATTGAAATATATTTATCCATAAAAGGCCATCAAAGACTAAAAGCAAGAATTAATGACTGCTGCAAACATCTGCAAAACTGCAGATGAGAAGTCCTACTGAAATAAGTGGAATTGCTTATAGTGAAGCTTGTAATTGCTGGAGGTAACACAGAATAGATGTGAGTTAACTGAAGAATCATGTCTTTGCCTGTAATAGTCATTTTCATTATATCTTTGTCTGGCAGTAGTTGCCACATGTCCCGCTTCTTTTGTGCTAGGGGCTTTAGAAATCTAGACAAAAGAGGAATTGTACCCCAGAAAGCTTATGATTCTAAATCCATAAAATGAGATGCAGTAGATGGATAAAGAAACCGATGAGCAACCACAGTAGGGAGCCATCTGTGAATTGCACGGGGAGAAAAGGGCTCCACATACCAGCCATCTCCAATTTACATTTACCTTAAATTTAACTGCTGACTCACTATGAACAGAATTATCTACATCTTGTTTTTAATGTCAGTCAGTCTATAAAGACCGGTTTAGACAACCATTCAAAGGCAATAATGTGCTTCCACCTTCCAGAGCTTATTTTAGCAGCATTTTCATGCCCAGGCTAGCACCCACCCAAATAGTTTTACACATATGAATGAATTTTGTTGACCTTAGTGGCATGACTCACGCATAAATGTTTTGTAGGTGTTGGCTTTAGTTCACTGTAAAGTTGTTGTAGTATCTACTATAAAACCACTATGGCAGTCAGGAAAGACTTAAAATGCACCTTTAGATTTGGAGCTGTGGAATACACTCCTCAAACACACACACTGCTTTCGTGCATGTGGCTTACCAGCATGGGAGAGTTCCTCTTCTGTGGAATTTACAGAATAACAAACCTTCATTGTTCTTCTTTGAGGTGTGCTTATGAGGTAAAGTCACATTAATCAAAACCTACATTAAAAAAACCCCAACATTTAGGAACAGTAAATGTTTAAAGAGTTCACATTAAAATATTGGTGAGTTTTTCCGTGACTCATTACCTTTTGGTCTCAAAGTTTTCATACTGAAATATAATGACTAAAAGAAATATGTAACAGCATGATAAAGAACAACTTTTAATGAGATACTGAACAGGCTACCTATCAGTAGTCTTTTATGCTAAAGCCCTACATCAATCATATACAAACTGTTGTGGATGATCTGTCACAGAACAGAGGTTTTCCCTCGTTATCTTGTGTTTGATAAGTTGAATAAGTTTTAACTTATTGAACAGTTGTAGCACGAACATGTTTATAATTATAAAGACTAAAGATATACGTATGCATTATGGCATACACCAACTGAGCAAGATTTAGAGGCAGTAATGACTGATGGTCCAATTTTCCCTAGGCTTTTCTTCTTGATTTATCACATACACAGGTTTCAAAAAAAAAAAAAAAAAAAAAAAAAAAGGCAAAAAACCACACATGAATTTTATGTAGGCTAAAATAATGATGATAACAAATTGCACAATCAACTCGACATTTAAAAATAATTATTGTTAGTTTTTGAATCCTTCTTTTTGATAGATTTCTGGCTTTTTTCCTCATGCTATTCCAGCTTACCTTTGCAACCCACGCTCTGTCCGTACGTTTGGGTGACTACGGCTCCTTACGGCCCGGTCCCGGTGGGGCGGGAGCGGT
>NW_010138306.1:0-7494 GCF_000699245.1 Pterocles gutturalis
ATTATTACTATTATTTTTTATTATTATTATTATTATTATTTGGCTGCAATGTGATTCACATAATCTAAATAAGTGAAATTGTGTATTCAACACTTGATGTTGTTGCATTTATTTATTTATTTATAAGTAGTATAATCTCAATAGTAAATGAGGCATAGGAATTAAGAGTAGAAATATCATCTTAAAAGCAAAATAAAAACCTCCTTGGTCTGAAAAAAGGAATAAATGATAATTTGACCACTTCAATTATGTGATTTTTCTGCATTTTATAGCCATATTGCCTTTGTGCCTCCCAATACACCTAAAATTATAAATACATGGCATAGCTCCTACTAAATTGTAAGTAGAAAGCAGTTTCTCTCAAATTATCTCAATATTATTTCACTAAAAATGGCTAAAAGGCAGGAGGCTACTTTTATTGTAATGAAAAGTTTACATAGGGAAAAAAATTCAAAATCCATGTAGAAACCCCATGTTGCCATTCCTTTACTGCTAATTCAGATTTATTTCTGCATATAAACTTGAGGTTATAGTCTGTGCCTAGACCTTAAATGCACCAGCGGAAGGATAAAAAAAATCCTTCAAAATACCAGTTTTTCCCCCACAAGTACAATTGTTCTTGTGCCTTCTGTGGCTTACAATTTTCATCTTTTAAACTTTATTTTTCAATTACTACAGCTGCAATAAACACTGATTTTATTTTTTTTTCGGCTGTTTGACATAATGTTGATAGCTATGCATATTTTGTGTCTTTTTAAAAATTAAAAAAAAAGCAGGAGAATACGTTTTTGAAGAAGAGAATTTTTAGAACAGTTTGATAACGCAAATTATTTTTTCTCAATTGTTTGAGCAGCATTCAAGTTTTGAAAATTCTTGTAGAAGCCAATTTTTTGTAACTGTGGTGCAAATCTTGTGTTTTCTTAGCCTGATGAAAAGTAGTATAGAAGCAATATTTCATACGTGACATATGTGCATATACATATACATATGTAGTCACACAGAGACGAAAGGTGTGGGTGTATGTATGTATATATACACAGAAACACACACACACACACAAAATATGCGTATGAAGTGAAAAGCTTACTTTTTCCTATCTAGATTAAGAACCTATTTTAGACATTTGTTATGTTTTGTGAAAAGAATGTTCTATTTGAAACTACAAAACATTTAATTCTTACTGTATCTCTGGTTGTTTAATGGGAACGTTTCACATTTAATGGTAAACACGTGGAAGATGTTAGAATGTAGTAATTATTTAAGAAAGTGTTCACCCATGTATTCCTGAGGTTTGCTTTGTGCCTCTGAGTATTATTTAACTAAAGTGTTTTAAGTTTGCAGAATCTTTGTTACTGTACCAGGTATGTGGGTGAACATTGAAAATCGAGGGGAACTTTTATAAAGCAATGTAAATATTCAACCTTACGGCTGTTCTTGCATAAAGACATAAGATTTTAATAACTACATTCTGAAAACATCTGTCGAATTTATAAGAAACACTACAGTAACTGTATAGATAGTTGAAAGCATTCTTGAAAGTCCAGCTCTCTACTTTTAAAAGTTAAGTCTCTTTCATCAGATGTCAAGGGAATGGGTAATACAGTTTCTGTAAAATTGCAGAATTTTTTTCTATGTATATGAAGTCAGTTAATAGAAAAATGTTTTTTTCCACAGGTTAATATTAATTAAGAAATAAAGGTGAAGATTTTGTGGCTTTAAAGATAGGATTTTCACCAGCAGCATTGAAAGATTATACATATATATATATACAGAAAGATATATATATATACTAAAAATGGAAAGTGGTTTACAAAACCCCCAAAATGAGCACTGTACATGAGAAGTGAAAGCAAAAACTATATTTGACATGTGTATTATATAGCAATCATTGGTGTTAATAGTGCAAATGTTTCCTTCTGGTACCAACTATGTGTTTGAAAATTCCAATACGCATTGTTTTCAAAAAGCTCCCCTTAAGGAATGTAACTGGTTTATATGAGTAAGCAGTTACTGTATTGCACTTAAATGTTCTGTTGAAGGAAATGCAATTTTGTTTTCTGTAGAACTGTTGGTTGTAAACCATCTATAAACTGAAGCTAAAAATGCTCATATTTAGAGCTGGGATGAAAACTGGTATTTAACCTTTGTATCTTCTTAGGAATATCCTTTTTAGTGTATGAAAGGTGGTGGCACTATGACTTTATTTAGTCTTTTCATCTGAGCCACAGTCACCTCTCTCCCAAAGCAGCCACCTTCCGAATGCACAAATATACTGGGGTATGTAGAAACAAATCTAGAAGAAACAGCGAGCTTACATTTTTCCCTGAAATCCATCCTTTCTGCATTAATTGTACCACTCGAGTGAGATATTAGACAAACACAATAACCATCTCATTACCATATAATGTCTAAGAGTCAGAAACTAAAAAAGAAGAAAAAAAAAAAAAAAAAGCGCCTCTTTAGGTTGGTTTTAATGCTGCCCAGAAGAGTCAAAGGTTAAGGTTTAAACTGATATTGTCCCAGCCATTACTCATATGTATATAGTTACAAAAGTGACAACACTGCCTTTATATTATTTAGCAATATGTTGTAAATAGCATTATTAAGCTCTTTTTTTGTAATAAAGACCCTTTAATTTGAAGATAGTACAATAACTGAACTGATA
This sequence comes from Pterocles gutturalis, assembly GCF_000699245.1. Classification (NCBI taxonomy): domain Eukaryota; kingdom Metazoa; phylum Chordata; class Aves; order Pterocliformes; family Pteroclidae; genus Pterocles; species Pterocles gutturalis. Next base: position 2,666 of record NW_010138306.1, read on the forward strand.
AAGTCAATTTTTGATTTTTTTTATTTTATTTTTTAGCTAGAGGCAATTTCAACTGTGGAGTTTTTTGTTGTTGTCTATTGTTCTGAAGACTTTGCATAATTTATTGGTTTAATTTATCCTAATTTATTTGATGAAGGTGTACAATTTTGTATTACCAAGGATGTACTGTAATATTAATTGATGACAAGATAAAACAATAAGACTCCCCTGTCTGTTTGGAAAAAAAGGTGCAGTAGACAATTGATTGAAAAAAGTTACAATTCTAGCTTGGCAGCTACTAAATTTAAGATAAACACAGGAAAAATGTTTAGGGGGGGTGGATTTTCTTTTGTGTGTTTAAAGCTTTTGTATACTCTCCAGACTTTTACCTTTTTGCTTTGTACCACTTAAAGGATACAGTAGTTCAATTGCCTTGTGTGCCTTCCATCTTCTCTAAACTGAATGTATGTGCAGTATATATGCAAGCTTGTGCAAAATAAAATATAAATTACAAGCTCATTGCCATTGTTTATATTTCTTTCCAAAAGTTGATGTTGCTCCATATCAAGTGGTGAACCACTGAACCTCTCTGCTGCGGCCAGGCTGTGCCTAACACTGTAGTCCTCTGAAGGTTTTCTTTTCCCCTTAGCTCAAATTATTTATTAATGAAACTGCGATCCCTCTTGCAAAATGGATATAATGATTTATCTAATCCAGTGTCCTACCTCCAGCACCGGTTAAGATAATGAATGTTATTTTGCAATAGTCTATCAGACAAGGAATAACTCCCTGCAAGAGACACGTTACGTCTGAGGCACAGACAGCCCTTTAAATTAAATGTAGCCAATGTGGGCCGGACAGTGCTTTTATTTATGACGTTTAATCATTTCCTGGATACACCTGCCATGGTGGTGTCCTGCAACAGGGAGTTCCACAAGTCGGGTGGATGTAGAATAATGCTGGTTTTGATGTGGTTCACATTTTTTCCTGTTACCAATTTGCCATTGTTAATAGCAGTGTCCAGATACCATTATCTATTCTTTTTATTACAATCCATCACTCTTGGAACACTTCCTTTTCAAGCTCTATAATCATTAGCATATATAAACTAATATGTTCTTATACATTCCTCAAAATGCAAGTCTCATTTGCTCATTGTTTTTCTCTAGTTCTTTGCTATTTCTGCTGTTTCATATATATCTTAAAATTTTAAGGTTGAGTGAACCTTTGATGTACATTATTATCTGTGTTTCAAATATGAAGGGTCTCTTCTTGGCTTAGAATTGGTGCAGATGGCAGTAAGATGGTAGCTTATTTGGATCATAAAATCATGCAAGAATTTTCTGATTTTGAAGGAGCATGTTAAAAATATGTTTTCATCTGAGGTGATTTATTTTCAGAATCTTCCCTGTTTCAGCCTTGGGATGCTCTAGGGCTGAGCTGGAGCCAGAATCCAGCTCTAGCTACACTATAACAACCAAATAAATACTTCATATTTGCAACAGCAATTAAAACTACATGTCTTTTTATACAACTGAAGTTGCATTTACTGGGCCACATCAACACTGGGTGTAAAAGAGGTCTGTGGAGGTCATGAAGTTGCATCTACATAACAAATAGTCATTTAGTTAGAAGATCTTCTCTGATTCTACTGCAAACAAATTGTCTCCCCTAGTTCACATCTATTGACATTACCAAAGCAACATACTATAAGGATTTTCAGGTTAAAATACCTGACATTCAGGTCACTTAAGGAACTGATTGCTCCACAGCACTTCCTAATTGTCTCTGTATTCAGGAGGTTGCTGAGACCACGGCATGCATGGTGAGCAGGGCAGACTGCAGTGTCTGAAATGAGGAGTGTGTCAAGGTCCCTGGCTCATCCGCTCCAGAAAGCCTTTCCTTGAGGTCCTCTGCCAATCTTGGTTCAGAGCAAGCACACACATCCCAGGAGGGAGCTGCCAGGAAACCATGAACATGCTTTCCTCGTCAGGGGAAGCCAAAGAGAGGGTGAGGAGACTAAAACCAGGCAGCTGGTTAAGTACGTCCTAGCAAAGGCTTACGAAAGCAGCTACAGGAACACGGGAGGGCTTGGGTTTGTGACAGCTATCAAGACAACTAGGTGAAGGAGGGGGAGACCATCCTCAGGTGCCCAGCTAATGGACCAAAGGATACGAGCTGCATGGGTAATTGCTAGCTCACTCTGTCCCCTGCTCAGTCTTTCTCTCAAATACAATAATTCCATGAAATACAAGACACTATTTGCCATTTTACCCTGCAGCGGGAAGCACACAGATCTCTAAATAAGAAATCCTAGCTATTGGCATCTCAGAATACTGCAGGAGTTCAGAGCTAGACTGGAACTTGGCAAGTAGTCACTGTCATTGCAGAGGGCCAAATCAACTTTCCCAGGCTTCAAGCACCCTGAAATGATCCAAATTCTGCGGATCTGGCCATCTGTGCTTGGAAATCCTCAGTTCCCCTAATACCTGGAATTTTTACAATAAGGAAGATACTATGTTCTAGCTTAAAAATAATAAGGAAGACATGAATCGTCCCTGACCAAGGCACACAGAACAATTTTATGTCACTGAGACTATCACTAGGAACTGAGGTCTTTTACACATCACATCCCAGAGAAGCAGAATATAGAAGACTGAATTTTGTGATTCAATAGCCTGAAAGAGTTAATCGCTCTCATTTTCTTGGTCTGTACCCTTATTTATGCCCAGTCTAGGTTGTGCCAACACAATTTCTATGGAGATGATCCCTTCTGATCCAGTCTTCCCTCTTTGTTAGGAGGGAAAGGGAACTGACGGGTGAGTTGCAGCATACGACTGACTGCGTTTAGGAAATAACGGCAAACAACTCTTTGCAATGGGTTACAGTGTTTCCCCAAACAGACTAATCTGATTTAGTTTTAAAACATGGCATGGCATTTATTTTAAGAACACGGTACAGAAAATAAATTCAATCTTTGCTAAAGCTTATTGTTCAACAGGGACGGAGGGCTCCCGTAGTGGTGGCAGAACTGCTAGATAAAAAGGGGAGGGGAGGTGGGAGGGTTGTTTCCCTGCCTGGTCCAATTCTCTGACCCTCCGGGCATGTTACAAGACCTGCCCGTTCTCCCAGCTTTTCAGCGGGCAGGAGAGTTTGAAGAAGCTGCCTATTAAAGTGTGATCGTTGGTGGATGCAGAAAATCCATCATTTGCTACAATGCTAATTTTTATGTACGGCTTATTAGTATCACTAACATACATGTACCTCAAAGAGGTGAAGAGTGGTATCTTTTATTTCCATATTAAATTTTTTTGGACCCCCCAAATGAATTCTTGTTGGCTTAGGTTAGGCTGGCTCTTTCCAGAGCTGCAGAGCAGAGTGCGACATCGACTCCATGCAAAGACAGCACCCCTCCCCACCTTGTTCTGCCCAGAGTCTGGGAGCATGTGATTGCCTTTTCATGAACAAATCCTAGGCAAATGAATAATGGTACTTTCCCATTTATTTGGGAATCAGTGTGAAAAAACAAACAAACAAACAAGCTATTTGCTTCACAACAAAACACATGAAAATGAACTGCTGTTCATGCTCAAAGGCAGTTAATTGCATGCACAGTTTAATTTTATTATTTAAAATTAGACTTAAGGTGGAGTCTCTAGCTAGGCAAAGGAAAGAAAGAAAAAAAAAAAGAGAGAGAAAGATGGCAGAGATAGCTAAAGAAATACTACCAGCTCCAATGTAAATATGTTTGCAGTTTGCAAGAGACCTGCCAGTCAAGCAGCTGTGGGAGATAACAGGGGAGAACGCATGAGAAGAAAAAGTCTTGTGGCAACAGTGGCCAGTTTCATTATGGCCACTGCCAGACTGTGAAACAACTCTGGGGGCTTGAAATCCTATTGCCTATTAAAACTGGGCATGACAGCTCTTTTTTATGCTTCACCAACCAGAGATGGAACTGGGTCCTAGGGGAAATAAGGAAAAATATTTATTACAAGTGTTTAACACCTTTTAGTACAAAACAACCCTAATATGCAGCACTCAAGGATAATTCATGCCAGCACATGTAAAACCAAGGGGAATCGCTTATCAGCTCAATAATTTGGTCAGAGCTTTTAAAGGAAGAGACGATGCTCCAGTCAAAACCCTGAGCCCAGATTTCTCTGAAATGGAGGCACTTTAGATTTTTTTTATATATTATTTTTACAATTTCAGAGTAATCAACACAAGGCTCTGACAACACACCCATCCCAGGGACTGCACGGTTCCCTGACCTGAGCTGAAGATCAGCAGTTCAGACTGGAGACCTACCTGCCCCTCACGCACACCAATAGCTGTTGGCATATTGAATAAAGCCACAGAGCAGTTAGTTAGGGGTGGATCTCAAGCAGCCCACGAGGCTGAGGTTTAAACTGCTTTCAAGGCTTATTTGCAAAACGTGCACCCTGAGCTCGCCTCAGATTGCAAACAGCTTGGAAGTATCAGGACGCTTGGGTCAAGGAGTGTATTTTGAATCTTTCATAGCAAAACATGCGTGTTTAGAAGCAGCAAATTATAAAATGAAATTCACTGCTTTCTTACACGAACCCACACGTTACGACTTCCCAGCTTTTGGTGAAACCTAGTGCTCAGGTGGGGAGCTCCCATGTGCCAGAGGGAATAACCTCAAGCACTTCCAAAAGGCTGAGCTCAAAGCTTTTCACGCCACCGGCTGTGTGTCCCCATCTTATAGACAGCAAAACAGAGGCGCAGGACGGTGGCACCTCCTCCCCAGGACCCCCTGCCCACCCGCTGCAGAGCCAGGAACAGCGCCCGGTCCTCCAGCCCTCCGCTGGGCACAGGGCTGCTGCCAG
>NW_010138306.1:7513-8088 GCF_000699245.1 Pterocles gutturalis
TCATTAACGCTGCTGTTACTCGTTAACAGCCCGAGCAAGGGCTTCATGCACAGCCCTCGCAAAGCCCCCGGTTTAGATTGCACAATCGACACACTGCTGCCATTCTCATTGCACTTCCTAGCAGAAACCTTGCTTTTTAGCATCCTTTTGCATCCTTGCGAGTGATGTTTTAAAATACTGTTCACCCAGACATTGGCTTTCGTAGAACCTGGGGGGAACCACAGAGAAACTGGGAAAGCCCATCCCTGGAGAGCCAGGTCGCTCCCTTCTCAGTGCTGGTGCGCACTGTCGGGAAGAGCCTGCTGCTTCAATGGTGTTTGTGCCCTTCCAGAAATTTCCAGAATATTGGTCAGATTTTCACTGGCTGTTGGCTGCAGCACGGGGAGGCGCAGGGCGGCCATCCCAGCTGCTGGCAGGGGCTGCACTGGGGAATGAGGAGGTCAGGGGGTGCTGTGGCGGGTTGATGGCACTCCCCAAGGCCACAGGAGCTGCTCCTTCCCCTGGGCAAAGGCACTGGAGCCCACAGACTGTGGGCCAAGCGGGGTCCGGGGACTGCTGGAGGATGGCAGTGGCAG
>NW_010138306.1:8108-11357 GCF_000699245.1 Pterocles gutturalis
TCTGAGCAGTGGGTTGAAGCCAGTGCCCCGTGGCAGGCACCCCTGCCCTTTCCATGGCTCCTTCCCAGTATTTCCAAATTTCAGAACCATTCTCATGTCTCTTTGGAGGAGGGAAGTGGAAGGTGGGTGAGTGAGGTTTTGACAAGGCAAATGCGGCAGCGGCCTCAGCAAATAGGCACGTACGTCAACCCCAGCAAAAGACTTGTACAACTGCCGTGTGATTCTGCGTATAGCATTACATCACTTGCAAAATTCAGGATTTGTCCAAAATGTGGTACCCTTTTTTTTTTTTTTTTTTTTAGATTATATCAGTAATATATAATAACTATTATTGTTATTATTAAGCTTAAGGAACTTTGTTCTTCCATAAACATAAATGAAATGTATTTATCCTTAATCAGATTTCAAATGACCTTAAAAGAGGATCAAAAAAGTGCAAGATAGCTGTTCAACAGGGGAAAAAACGGCGGGGGATGGGGTGAGTGGGGGAAGGGAGGGTGTTGACTGCAAAAGAAAAAAAATTTTCCCAATTCTAGCACTGCTGGAAAAATGTGAAAGTTATTGCCGCACAAAGAACCTCTTGAACTGCTCTGCCTTCCAAAATTTCTACTGCACTCTCTGCAGTTACTTGTGTATGGCAGAAGCAGCATCTTTGTATTATATGAACAGTCTGCTTCATAATCAAATACCATCTGTCGCTACATCTGAACTTGTTTTCAACATCTGTGCGTTCTGGTCTTAACAAAGCTTTAAAAACTAATTCAAAAACTTTCACAGATCACTGACTAAATATGTACATTTACCATCTTTCATATTGGTTTAAAATATTTCTTCTATAGCTGCATCCCCTTGGCTGGGAATAGTTAAGATGTATACACTGAGTTGCTTTATTAAGCTTATTTTCTAATGGCCTTGGGTAGCCAAGTGCAAAAGAGGGACACTTGCTCAGGCACCGAGAGGACCCATCATATTCTTTCTTGGTGCCAATACAGTCCCTTTCTGCCAATGAGAAACCTGAAAGTTGATCAGCTACCATACCCCAATTACTCAAAATGACACTACAGATAAAACTGCAACCAAGGGGAGAATCAACTGTATGGCTTATATGCTGCTAAAGTGTGTCTGAACAAATGGTGAAGTAAAATCATGAGAGCCCTCAGGAGGATAAGTACGTTGTTACTTTGCACATGCTTCAGAAATGTGAAGTACATCTTTACAGAACTTTTGGCCAACCCCCTGGCAGATGTTGACCAGTTTTGCTTATGTATACATCAGTTGCAGAACACTAAAACAGAGATTGGAAATTTTAATTTAGTCAAGGCAGTTGGGCTAAAATGATGGCTTTTGTTGAAACCATTAAATAGAGCTGCCTAATGAAGTACAGTACAGCACTGGCAAACCGAGCCCTGATGAGATGCAGCAGCTTCCAAACTGCAGCCCTGCACAGGGGAAGAAGGAAGCTTGCAAGTCTTTAACTAAAGTGGAATGGCGACAGCTCTTGTAAAGCTGCGTTTGATTTTGTGTTTGAGGGCAGACGCACTTGTAGATTATCGCCCTGACATTTTAACCATTAGTTGGAAATGTGCCGTTGCAGTTCCTGCCATATATTTCTCAATCCTATTTGTTAGAAAGTGAGCTAATAGACAGTGTGATGAAGTGATCATAAATTCACTTTCAAAGGGCATTTGGGTTCAGAGCCTAAAGATTGAATATGGCAAATTCTTAGGCACAGGGAAGGAGGTGGGGGCCAGGAGGGTCATTCTCACTGATGGGTTCAGTGATTGATTCCACTACAGAACTATATTTGCCCTTTACTTGGCTGTTTAACACAGAATAGCTATAATAGGTTCCCGATCCATTATTCCTCTTCCTCTTAGGGTCACAATGAAGTTGAAAGAAAATATAACCTTGGCTGTGATAAAATAAACTTTAACATTATCAGGTGTTTGGAAATTGGAAGGTGTCTGATTGCTTTATATAGGAGACACACAAACACACACACGCGCGCAAAGGGTTATAATATAATCCTTCGTGCTGCCTCTGACAAATGGTTATTACCATTCAGTATTGGTTTTTTGCTCATGCAATAATATGGTGTCACGCAAATCCACACACCCTTGAAATTCTTCTTATTATACATAGCCTTCAAAAAATCACATGCAGTATGCTGCTTTTGCAACAGTGATTTGCAGCATTTTTTTAAAGATAGGTGGCTTAGAACTAAATTTTCTTTGAGAGAGAAAAATTATCTGAAACACAAGATGAAAATGAGTGGTTTAGCACAAGGCAGCCCCAAAATATTTTCAATAATTAGGAGAGACTTATGTTCCATTTCACTGTTTTATGTGTTACATAGTATAGAGCAAGTGCCACTGCAGTGAAGTGTTTGTCATCATTTCCCTTGTAAATCTTGGTTTTCCAGAGGGTTGCTATAACTTGCCAATTTCAGATCACACTGGGCTAACACACACTATACACATTGTCAGCCCAGATGCAAATTTCTGTTGTTGTTATTACCAAAAATGAAATCAAGTGAAGCTCCTGGGTTTTAGTTCATGGCAAAAGATAATGGTTTGGAGATGGAGGGGATGGGTTTTTTTCCTTTCTGTTGCTCCTGGTTGGGATTTTGTTGTTGCAATGGTCTGATTCAAATGGGTTTGTTTTGAAAGGGATGCGAAAGGAACTTTGGGTATGGATATTTTTATACACCCCAAAATATAAGCAACGCATATGGGGCTCAGAGAGAGAATAGGGCAGCATTCTGATCTGGTATGACTTACTCACAGTCAGGCGTATGTATTCAGGGGTACACTTACTGATCTCCACCCCAGGCTTTGTTTCCACATTGTTAAGGCCTTAACATGCTAATAAAGGTCCATCCAGCAGCCGAATTCTGCAAGAAAACAGAAAATTGGTTGACTCAGATGGAGTGACTCCTGCAAAGCACAGAAGCAAACGCTGGTTTTCTCCTCCCAGACTTTGGGACCAACCTTTCAGGTTCCTGCAGGACCCCATATACTCCACTGGCTGAACCATGAAGAAGGGGCCAAACCTCCCCCTTCAACACCCTCAAAACCTGCACCATCCTACAACAGGCACAGGAGAGCACAGGACTTTGGGGCTGTGGTCCCAAACATCCTCTGCTTGAGACCAGAAGGATGGGTGCCTCTCCCCGCCAGTCCTTGCCGGCCCCAGGTCTCAGGCCCTGGTGGGATGCAGGAGGAGGAGAAGGAGGAGAAGGAGGTTCAG
>NW_010138306.1:11388-20351 GCF_000699245.1 Pterocles gutturalis
AGCCTGGCTCTCCAAGATGTCAGGCAGAGAGCTCAGCAGGCTGAGCACAAAGAGCCGCCCTCGTCCATGGACAGAGGGTTGGGGCCACGTTGGCAAGGCTCACTAAATTGACAAGACTTTTTCTGTTTTATTTGATTTTTGCTTCACTTTTAACTAACTACAATTCCTTCTCAAAGTTAAAAAAACAACACTGAAGTATTGCTCTCCCCTTATTGATCACATCTTTTACTATTTAACAACTGCTTGGCTTCGTTAACTGCAGAAGGCTGGACTGAGATGCTCTCGGCTGCTTTCCTCTGAGGATGTAGCCCTCCATCCCTGCAAGGCACAGGCATGTAAATCCAGACTAAAAGCTGATTTCTACCAGTGTAGTGCATCTGTATATTGTAAGAATAAGTGGAGAAACAGGCCTAAGGTCAAAGGATTGCATCAAGGAGCACTGCACTTCTAGATGTTTTCAAATTTAGAGGGTTTTCTGCAAGTAAAGAAATGGGGAGTCTTTGGGTGAACAGTTGTTACCAGCTCTAGAGAGGATAAAAAGTGGTGATATCACACTCCAGCTGCACAGAGAAAGACAAATTGGAGAAAATGCTCACATCACTTAGCAGATATCCACAGGTCTTGCAGGACTTTTAAATCAGACCCTCAGCCGATGTGACCTGAAGTGCTGTCTGTTGTGGGGTGTATCTCACTGATGTTGGAGGGGTTGGGGTATGGCTTATGATATTTTTGGTGCTCTGGACTGAGAGACTGAGGTCAGCAGAAGAGACTATGACATCAGTAGTGTTATATCAATTTATATCAGGTGAGGTTTCAGTCTGCTTATAAGTAGCAGCAGGTTAATTTTATAAGCCATTGCTCATGTACCTGCCTCCAAGATGTGCAGCAATTAGAGCTACCCCATACACCATTTTAGCAGAGAAAACAAGGTCCATATTAGTCACACACTGTTTTCCCCACCGGGAAAATACTTAAGTAGTTCCACTTGAAAACAAAGGGCAATTCCCTGCTTACTCAGAGTCAGGCTAGAATCCCCCTTTTTGCTGTATCCAAGCCCCAAATCTCTGTATATCGATTCATTCCAACACAAAATTCAAGCTTTGAGATCAGAGGACCTCAGCTCAATGTAAAGATTTTTCCACACAAAACAGAAAGTGGATTTGCCCTCTGTGTAAGACACAGAGCAGATAAAGCCAATAATACCTTATCTTCTCCCATGACTTCCTGGCCAGGAGCAGCAGCAACATATATTAAGATATCAGTTGAATGTTTATAAGATTAAGGAAGGAATAGCTGAAATCAGTCCTTGATTTTATTTGAGTTTAATTCATCTAGTCATAGATCTGTGTGGTAACCACCTATAATAAAGCAATAATAACAATAATAATAGTGCTTTGCACTTTTACAGCATCTTCCATTGAAAGCTATCTCAGTGTGCTTCATAAACATTACTCTTGCATCCATTCCTTCAATTCCTTCACTTTCTCCTCATCTTTGTCTGTAGAATTTGCAGCAATATGATAGCATGGATAGCCTGACAAATCAACTAAGGCAAGATGCTATTTCAGTGAACTACAGAAAGAGCGAGGTAAAGTTATTTGAAAAATATGAGAGAAATTCAGTAGGCTGGGGATGGTGTATGTTCATTTTGCTAACATATTATGTGCTCAGTTAAGGATAAAAGAAAATCCATACACTCTGCTGGGTTGGCTGATATTTCTTGTATTAAAGGAACATAACACATATCACTCAGCACGTCTTGTTTCAGAGACAAAAAATGAAGAAGAAGAAAAATGTCAGTGAAGAAAGTTTGGAAATATATGGGATTCGTGTCTTTATTACCGATATTATTTTCTAAAATCTCAGTCTTATGATCACACATTTCTCATGTAAGTAAGTCACAGCACTGAAAGGTGACAGGAGATGTAGGTACGGGGTTGCAATTTGAGACTCCCTGGAACAGCAATGCTCTCTTTATGGTTACAGGGCATCTCAGTCACTAAACACAGCTAAGAGACAAATAAGAAATGCTAACAAATACTGCCACCGGTATTGTCTTCAGTGTCCTGAGCCGACTTCAGAACAAGGAAAGAAGAGGCTGTTTGCTCCAGGAAATTAATCCCTGGAAGTTTAGCCTGTCTCAAGTGGAAAAATTCCCAGGGTGAAATTCCCTCCATGTGGATAGCCAGCACAAAGCCCATATACCACTAAGCTTGTGGTAATGCCTCCTTCCATCTCTGTGCTTTAACTTAAAGGGAAACAAAATTTAAAAAACAAGGAGAACACCTGAGGCTGCACAAAATTAATGCAAGCAGGTAGATTTGGGTGAAAAATGCACAGTAAAGAGGTGTTTTTTAAACAGAAAGTGCTGCTAAGCAGGAAAATCCCAATCTTCCACCAGTATCAGAGGCCTTACTCCTCTTGCATTCCCCTAGGTTTGAATATCCTCTCCACCAAGAAGTTTGTCCCTCTGCCAATTAAGTAGTCATTTCCTTTGCTGGGCACTGCAAGGCCAACAACAAACTCAAATCCAGGCTTGAATCAAGCACAAGTGAAATGCTGGGAGAGGCACAGTTAGCAGTGAGAAAGGGGGACAGGCAGTGAGCTCCCGTGGAGGACCAGGAGGAATAAGAGACCTGTGGTCTGTGCCTCAACCTCTCCATCCATAAAATACAAGCAGTAGTAAGTATCGTCCTGCACCAAGTATATTGAGGCAGGCTGTCTATGAAAACATTAAGACTACTAGCAGCTATTACCCCTTTAATAATTTCATTCTGCCCTTCTCCTTTTCTCAGTACGACAGTGACTGTAGCACTAGCCCAGTAACTGGATATTCTCATGCCTCAAATTCCCTGGTATTTAATTTTTAGATCATTCTCAGAACCTATCACATATTTGTTTTGATTTATTCAATATTGATCCTTTCTCTGACTTTCAAGCAGCTATCACCTTCCCCGCCTGTTCCCAGGGAATCTGCCAAGCCAGCAGTTTGTGATTTTGTCATAATACATGTGTTTCGTTCTCCGAGTGGCTGTCACAAGCTTCTGGATCTCACAAATGTTACATCCCCTCTTTTTATTCACACGTTCTGTATATTAAATGTTCCCAGAGATAGGCTTTTTTTGTGTGTAGAGAAGCAAGGCTTTTTGTATCAGTTTGCAGGGTACAAATCTAAACCTGGTTTAGTGGAGAAAGAGGAGCTTGATTTTTGCTGAATTTGAATAAATGCTCTTATACTGCTTTCTTCAGTACACTGTGCACACGAGAGAAAAAAGAAAGCCGACTGAGACAAACCTGGGGCAACATTTTCTGAAGTGTCTAGGTGACTTGGGCATGTTTCCCTTTGTTAGCAGACGTGTTTTGCTTGCTCACAGTACAACTTCCCCTAGCGCCTCCCTCATTTCAGAAAATCGGGCTGAGATATTCTAATCTGCCTTCCCCAAATTTGCTCTTTGTTAGTTCTGTGTCTCATAGCTGGTGGTCTCCTCCAGTGCGGCCATGACAAGAAGGCCACATATCACCAGTCAAAGCATTGTCCAGTTAGGAGCTAGCCCTTTTCAAGGGAGAATAAAGCAAAGCCCGTACCGGGCTATGTTAAGTGGAACACAACCAGCAGACCAAAGGAAGTTTTCATGCCCCTCTATTCAGCTGCATTTGGAAAACCACCTCTGGTTTTGAAACCCTGCAAGTCCAAGAGGATGTTGAGTAACTGGAGAGGTTCCAGCAGAAGGCTACCAAAATCATTAGGGCTAAAGCAAATGAATGTTGTGGAAAGAAGCAACTGGGCTTATTTAAAAAGGTGAAGAGGAGCCTGGGAAGGGAGGTCTCTAGTCAATATCTGAAGCGCAGTCACAAAGACAACAGAGCAGCTCTGCTTGGTAGTGGCGCACAGTAAAACAAGGAGCAATAACTGTGAGCTATAGCTCCAGAGATTCACAATAGACATTAGGGAAAACTTGCTAGGGGAGTAGTGCAGGAATGGGTTACCTGAGAGCTGATATCTCTGTGGAGGATTTCAAGACTCATTGAGAAAAAAAACAAGAGCTGACATTGTCCGGCCAGTTAGTAACACCTGTGCCCTGAGCAGGAGGCTGAACTGGATGACCTCTAGAGGTCCCTCACCATTCATACTTCTATGGTCAAAAAGTGTAATGGAAGTTCAAAGGAACTTTTCCAAGGAGTCCTCTGAGGGCGTACACGTATACACACTAACAGAGTGAGAAATCAAACAGGGCTTCCAATACAAACAACTTCTCGGGATATTCTGCCATCAAAGTCAAGCTCCTGGGATCTCCACAGGCATCTGAGAGATGAAGTAGGGAAGAAGATAGCAGTCTGAAAAAAATAGTCCCAGAGTTCTTTACATTCAATTTTTTAGACTTATCTCCCCATAAAATTCTTGTACCACTCAGGAAACCCCACAGCTTTCTGCAGAAGTTAATGCCAGCTTCCCCTTAGTTCTCACCCAAAATCTTTTTTTCCCCAAACTGTTTTCCCTGCTCGTGAAAGTTTTCTTTCTTTCTAATTCCACATCCTGTCATTATTTGGGTTTTGCCTCTTTTCTCTCAGGAACACATCATCTTGTGTAAGCCAGAGATCTGGCTCCTTATCTCAAGTCATTTCCACTCACAGCAGCCCCAGAAATAATTGGTTAATTAGAGGCATATGCTTGGGTGCTGTGTCCATTTCAACAGTTTATGCTGTAGCACTCAGGGGAAGCAACGGTGGAAGAATCTAACCTTTTCTATGGAGAGAGGTCTTTCGTTCGTTTGTTATACAACCCCAGGCAGCTTACAAAGTAAAAGATGGGTTTGAACAGGGAAATTCAGAGATGGGGCAGACTTCTGCATGGATTCTTTTCAATAAATTCGCTGAATTACCATTTCTGCTATTGCGTCCAGTGTCACCAGGGAACAGTTCAGCATAAACACCTCCTGAGGAACTGTTCCAGAGCCTAATGCCAACCTGAGACAGCTGCTGATGCTGAACAACATCATCAAGGGCCCACTGTCCCTTCCTGCCACTCCTCCTCCTTCACTACCAGTGAAAGAACTATGAAAAGACCAAGAGCTGGTGTACAGCCAACAAGAACTAAAGATCTTGCAGCTGGTTTTACCACCTGTGCCTTGTGAAATTCCAGCCAAAACAACGTCCCCTCCCTCCCCTCAGATAACCCCTTTATTAAAGAGAAGGGCATAACATTTGATAACTTGATAAGCGGGAGTGACACGTGCACAGCGGCAGATATGGAAGGCAATTGCTCCCACTGTCACTAGTGGCTGTGGACAACTGACCATCGTCTGCGGGTGTGCAGGGCCCCTCTGGGTGAGCCATCTAGTACGTTCAAATCCACACGCAGTGTGTAAGCCACATTGTGCCAGATATATGTAGCTGTTCAATGCCACGCTGCTGAGCCAGTGCCAGGACAGATCACGTGGCGCTTGCTTTATTTGGGCTGGTTTGAGGGAGATGTACAGAATCCATGAGTGAAAGCGCTGATACGTGCTACTCTGACACAAAAGGAAGAATCCTTCACTTAGGGCCATAGAGCAAATCCAATGTTCTGGGTTCCCCTGTTAATACCAAAGGGCATTACACACACGTAGTCAGAGCACATTGTCTCAGGCCAAGTTCCACCACACAGCTCTGAGAGTGGAATTTTGCTTGAAGAATGCTAGAAGAGGGTCTATAGCAATTAACTGATAACATTCTTCAAGCAGCAAAATATTAGGCCTGTTTGTCTTTATCTTTTACTAGCAATTAATGTTTTGATTAATAATTTTTATTTAACTGGACTAGAAATGAGAGGGGAGTATAGTTAAGATGGAAATTATGCATCTTCACTCCATCTCATTCATGTACATGCTTCAATTTGTGTGTTTTCCCATGTAGCACGAGCTTACACTTTTGTCCCGCTTGTGTCCATGTCATCATTTAGATTTAATACTGACGGGTGCTAGCGAGAAAAAGAGCCTAAACAAAGATGTCTGGATACAACCAGGAAATTAGTTGTGATTACAGTGTACACCCTGCTGACACAAACAAGAGAAGTGAGACCTTGCTTTTCATGGATGCTTGGTCTAAAGAGTGTCTCCTGATGCCGGTAGCCTGGCCTTCAAACACATAACTGACCAGCTTTGGCTCTATTCAGTGAAGGGCAACAGCATTCATATACTGTGGTTTATTAGAAAATATCAGCATTACAGTTTTTTAATTGAATTAAAAATATCTGGCACTAAGGTGATCCAGCTGGCAGCCCATGGATCCGTACCTGAGTTGTGGAATGGCTGCGCCCATCCCACCACAGTTGCCTCAGCAGAGACAAGAGCAGCTGCTAGAGAGGTGCTGAAGGCTGAGCACCTCTGCTGCATCTCTCCCAAATGAGGATTTCTAGACACCACCTGGAGGCAGAATTGCTGCCCGCGGCACAGCTGGAGGCCAGGAGGATGGGCATCTCCTCTGCCTGGTTCAGGGCAGGGGAAGGTGGGCTAGGGGCAGGAGCACTAGCTCCTCCACCCAAGAAGTTTGGTTTTGCCCCGTAGGAAGTAGCTGGAAATCTGTTGTCTATTAGAAGCTGATCTCCTACTGAGGGTCACTCAGTGTTGTACTGGAAGAACTGGGAACATTTTTAAATGATCCTTCAAGACAGGAACTGCTTGGCAGGAGGATTTCTTTTTGAACACTTGGTTCTCTCAGGCAATTTCTGCCACAGAACACTTACTCTTCCTTATGGACTCCACAGTGGTACTGAGAAAAAATACACCACAACCTCCATCAAAATAAGAAGTACCATTAATATGAGTCCTACTCTTTCTCTGATTTCCTCCCAGAGTTAAGTGAAGCGCAGGAATCATCAAATTAAATGGTTGGGTCAGCTTAATGTAATAAATCTATTAGTTCATATCATCATATATTTGATTTATACTACCCTAGACAATTACTAGCATGTCATTTCTTTGTTTAGGGATTTTTAATTTGAAAGTGTTCTAATCCTTAGTGTCAGCTGTTCCTGGTGGGTGATGACATATCTACTGTGAGTGAAACATTCTGATGACATATAGAGTGTAGGAATCAAATGTCATAAGCATAAATATTTAAGCAATAAGACATGACAGGTAGAGCATTTCTTGGCGATTATCACACACCTCGGGTGGTGTTATGACGAGGCATTTGTCCAAAGGCCAACTGACTTTAACGCACTAAAAGTAGCATGATCGCCTGGAAATGCACTGCTTGAAGTGTCTTATTGACATTTTTCCTTCTCTTGATGATTTCTTCATTTCCTAGTGGGAGCCCCAAGGAATTACCCTTTCCTGAGACAGGGAAAGCTTACACCTTAGAAAGATCTGAGCACCCGGAGCTACCTGGAAAAGGGGTCTGAATGAAGATGGACCTAAGCCTTAACAAACGACAGGCGCTGCCCACATTCACAGTCCAAGTGTGGTATTGAAATGGCAAGTTTCCTACCGTAATAAGTGCTTTCTGAATCAAGCAGACATTGTCAGCATGGCAATGAGGAGACGAGGAATTTCTTTAGTGACACTCAAGCTACAGACAGCATTTGAGGATAAAATACTGTATCATCTTCACTTAGAAGTTGCTTTCTACAGTTAATTGCTCCAGTTTAATAGCATTACCTTTTGTATGAATTATATGAGGAAATGCGGTGAAATACAGAGGGGTTAGTCTTGACTGAAAGTGGCACATAAAATACATACTCAACTTCAGAAGTCATGGCTTTAGTTCAATCCATGCAATCCTGCCAAAAGCCAAACTGAGATAAACCAGCCTAGCTTCACTACAAGCATCTAGACTAGTCACCTCTCTGGAGCTCTAGTCTCTTGGGCTGTGGGGCTTGGTTCATTTTTGTCTGAACTGGATTATGTTAAAAAGAACATTATACACTAAACTCAATGTTGTGAATCTTCAATGCCTGTAGTATTTTTTTTTTTTCCTATTTGCCTGCTGTGTAAGGGAGGAAACATATGGAGGAGTTTCCTAATTTGGCCAGGTCTACAACCATCCGTTGTGATTTCTGCTGTGATCACAATACCTCAGCTTTTTGCATAACTACTCGGCTGGGCTTAATACAAGTAGGTGGAAGGACATCTATACCCATCTAATGCACCTCACTGAGGAAAATTATGGGCCACATTCATGGTATGAGATCAGAGTTGCAAAGCCAGTTTTAGGCATAACTGACTCCCTCAGCAACTCAGTTCTTTGGCAATGTGTAAGCTGAGCCTGGTTTTAATTTGACAGATTTCAAAATCATGCTTAAATTTTAGTTTTGAATTGAAAGGAAAATCCCACATCCTTTTCTTTTACCCTCACCAACCAGAGAGTTCACTGAAATAATACAGAGTAGTGGCAGCAGCCATGGCAGCATTTGCCTGCTCCAGCTGAGACACTGATGTTTCCATGGATGACTTTCAGGATAGTGTTAAGGTGAGCCCCATTTTTTGTGGAAAAAGAGCCATTCCCTCTGGTCTGGCTGCAAATCTCCCACTCTTCCTTCCCCAGCTGTAGCTCCACAGCAGCTTCAATGCCAAAACTCGAGCTTGTTCCCCAGCATGCCAAAAACATCAGTAGCACTCAGCCTTAGTAGCCTTTAACAATCAAATCACAGGAAGGCCAACAGGACCATTTCATGCAACAAAATAATAGAAAAATGCAGAGATGGAAAAGACACCAGCAAAGTTTTCTTTGTGATCATTGTTTAACACTGTAAGTAATTAAATATTAATGCAAGTATGCTACTTTCATTTTGTGAGCAATTTAATTCAATTAAAAATAAATGGATCTCCTTGGCTCAGTGGATATACTGATATTCAGCACTGCCCTTAACTTAGTTTCAACAGCATTTAACTCCAGAACAGCACAAAGTACAGCGACTGAAACATAGCCCCCAGCTAACGTCGTTAACTCTTTAAGTCCCAGCGGCATGATTCCATCACCCTGCT
>NW_010138306.1:20382-25811 GCF_000699245.1 Pterocles gutturalis
GGCCTCTCCCAGGGAGTATTGGCTCTGCTGTTTAACTTGCAGGAGCAGTAATTTACACCCAGTGTGTTAGCGAAGCTATCTTGCACTGGGGCACTGTTTTCTTGAAAGGAAGCCATTTCAGAAAGACTTAGCAGGCCTGCGTGGGTCTGAATCTACTAGCATGCCGTGATCTGGTTAAGTAATATATCTGGGAACTTCATGTCACATAATGTAGAGCTATTCTTTTATTGCGGTGAAAGAGCTGTTTTAGATTCCCTCTGAGCCCATAGGCCATGTCTTTCTGATAATAAGAGTGTTATCAATGCTTTAATACTGAACTCAAATCTCTGCGTGAGAGAGCATCTAAGAGCTATTACTCAGTGCTGAAAGCAAAACCCAACTGTTCTGAATGGGGAGGAAAATGCCAATCTGTTGACAAAAAGTTAAACAGAGGTGAAATCTAAACTCTGGCCAACATTTTACAGCCTTAACACATTGTTAACTTTTCATCTTATCTGTCAGGAATAGGAAACTAATGTTTAAAAACAATGTATTGCTTTTTACGGGCAAGGTCAGCATTTGTTAGATTTCAGGGTTATGCCGAGCACAGTCAGCCAGCGCTACACAGAAAGAATTGCTCCAGCACCCATGGGCTGAGGTCTTCCAAAAGTTAAAATGTACAAACCAATTTCATTCCCATTTTCCCATGCAGCCAACAGGAGCTCTGCTCTGACTTTTTTTGTTCAGCCTCGCTTTCACAGGTGATAGTGCTAGCGGTGGCTGGAGGTTAACATCTTCCAAAAGGTGCTGTTGAACAAACCCTAGGTCAAAGAAGCAGTTGCTGCATTTTGCTTTTGGGGGAGCTCGGGTTGAGGGTCACTCTGCTCTCTTCCAGGGGCGAGGTCCAGATTTGTGTGCCTGCCCCCTGGACAATGCCGGGCTTTGTTTGAGCAGCAAAGCATCCTTGCTCAGCCATGCAGTTCCCAAGGAGCCGCGCAGGTAAGATTATACAGGGGAAGTGGAACAGAGAGTCATTCTCTGCAAGAGAGAGAAATAGATCTTGCTCAGAAAACGCGTCTCAAGGACATTTTCCCTATATGCTTTTCTATTAAATAATCCCACCTCATATACTTAGAAAGCATTTGATCCATGGGGCAACTGTATGGAGTAGCAGATCACGGCGTCATTAGAAACAACGCACATGCAACGTCCACTGCGCAGCAAACAAGCCAGCAAGAGAAAAAGAAACTAGTTTCATACAAAACAAAAGAGCTTCCAAAACATGTGCTGTGTGTGCTGTCACATTCATGGATTTGCTTTCCCGATAGATACAACCCCTCTCTTTCCTTAGCAGTAAACATTCAGGTGGACAAGACTTGTAAGCCTTTTTGCATCAGCAGTAAACAACAACATGAATGCCAGCACAGGTGAATTTTTCTGAAAATCCTAACAACAGAGAGGCATTTTTTATCATTCACACTAAATCAAATGTGTTCATTGTATCATTAACAATATTTGTGGATCATATGCAGATAAGCAAAATATCATTCAGTGAAAAAAAGGCAACACAGTATGATTTAGGTGATCAGTCACACAGAAGAGCTTATAAATTGCAAATACTCAAAAATGACCAACTTTTGAAGAAGTTGTAGACCCAATTTTGCTTACAAAAAATAATACTTAAATACAATCATAAAAGCCAAAAACCAACACGAAACCACAAAAGGCCCCATTACATCAGTTAAAGGATTTGGGATTAATTATTTTACCAGATCTAGGTGAGGTATGTTTTGCACTTTCTGCCCCATGTGCTTGGAGACTTCCCAGCTTGTTTTAATCTCTCTAAGCAAATGAGAGCCCTCAAGGCTCATTAGGGCTATTTACACAGTTCTTAACTAGGAAAAATTAGATCTACAAAAATGAATAAATAAATAAACTGATGTGAGGTATGAATGGGAAGTCATGTTTAAAATCGATTTCCAAGTCTGCTACCGACATGGACATCCCTGGGGCTATTTCAAAGAAATAGCCATGGGGACAAAAAGAAAGGAAAAGTGGAAAAAAAAAAAAGAAAAAAATTATGGTGAAAAAGTGGTAAGACTTAAGACTAGGGTTAAGACTTAAGACAAAACATAAATACAGGTCAGAAAAGAAGGGAATCTCATGACTAAAGGATCTGTACTTTGGTCTTGGCTCGCCTAGGGTGGCCATTTTTCTGATCTTTACTTCTGCTCTTTATTTGCAAAATAAAGGTAATAGGACTTCCTTTTTCCTCCAAGTTATTGATTCTGTTTCTCTAACTATGGGATAACTCTTATTCTGGATGTGCACTGCCACAGTTATTAAGGAAGAAAGACAGGAACTCTTGTTACATGGGACTAGAGGAGCATTTACAATCATATTGATCTCCCAGACATGCAGGTGCAACTACTCATGGCCAGCCAGTTCCTGCCATCCATATCCATATGTTCCTTTGAATGGCAGCTTGTACCTACCCTCCCACCCCAAAATAACATCTATCTGATTAACATAGCACCTGGACCATCCACATTTTCCAGTGCTGAACCACTTCTTGGAAAGCAGGCCCTGGCTTCTAAAAGGAGAGGGGGAAAATGGATATTGCAACAGAAGCTATAAATTACCAAGAGGCCAATTCAACTGATGCACGTGAAAAGAAGAGTATCTTCCCGTCATCCTTCTTCTCAGCACTGTGATTCCATCAGCAGAAAAAGCATTCATTCTTAGCCCAAGGCAGGTTTCAATCTGTCCTGCTGCACGTCCCCTTCTAAGCACATTGCCTCTCTCTGTGCCCCTGCCCTCCGCAGACTTTTATCACTATCAAAGTCTGACCCTCTGCATTGCCTCAGTACACACACTTTCCCAGGCTCACCAGCATAGGTGTCAGGTGTAGACACCACCACCCAGTACTGCAATAAAACAGTTTTGTTTTCCCAGCACTCCTTTGCTTCATAGAATCATAAAGGTTGGAAAGACCTCACCAGAGACTTTCAGTGACAGGATGGCCCATTTCTTCTGCTTCTGCTTAACTTATCAAGGCTCACATGACACACCCATTGATGAACTACCTATTTCTAATCTTCTTTATTGACACAATAGGAAGAACAGAAAAGGAAGCTTTTCAAACACCTTTCATAGCATTATCAGCCCAGCAAGAATGAGTTGCTCCAAAAGCAGAAGTTTAACCTGATCTCTTTACACTTCAGAAGGCAGAACTGAAGACCAACCGAGAAGGAAGCATTTTGTGGTCAGTGGCACCACAGCTGAGGTTCTCAGCTGCGGTGGTCTCAGATGCACAATTGGCTTCAGCTGAGTCAAGAGGAAACATGCATGCAAACCTAAATGAAAAGTCACTCTTGCATCCATATTGTGCACTCTGTATTGCATCCAAGATATATATTTCTGAGCAAGATAAAAGTTACAGCAGACTTTCAAATTATAATCCCATCAAGCAGAATTGAATAACTAAAGAACATTTGCTTGGGACATTCAATAACTCAAGTTTATACCCAAATATTCTCCAGAGCTGCAAAATGTAGGGTAAGCATCTGAAGATCTTTCTTGAGACTTCATCCCACCTTCAACAGTATATTAAAAAAAAAAAAAAATCACAAATTTCTAATAGCATGTGAATAATAGGATACAAATATCATAACATTATTCCGCATTAACTATTAAACATGGCCTGCAGCTGTACCACCTGGGGCTCTGATCTTGACAGCTCTCACAAGTTACAGAAGACTTAACTCCAGACAGAACTTGGTCAAAAAGCCTCTAAGGAAAATATAAATGCTACAGAAGAGATTTTTTGCAATTCAGTAGGAGAAAACCACGTAAGTGGTTACAGGGTGTTGTAACTGATGGCTTTTGTAGGCTCATTCACTGCTTGGGGCAAGGGTGTTACCTGCCACATTCCCCCTCAGTTCTGAAATAACTTCCCACTTCTCCAAATTCCCCTCTATCATTTCCACACGACAGTGAAATGTCCAATGCTCAGTTATCAGATACTGTGGCTGTATGATCTCAAACAGTCGCTGCTTTTCACTCCAAAAGTAACTCCCTTTCCACAGTGGGTAAATCCCTTCCTATAGCTGTGCATCCTACGGTATATTGCTTGGGATCCTTTGAAATGACATTTTCCACAGTGGGTAAATCACTTCCTATAGCTGTGCATCCTACAGTATATTGCTTGGGATCCTTTGAAATGACAGATACATAACATACTACTGTTAATATACTACTAGAGCTCAGATAATAATTATGTGAAGCAAAGATGGCAAAAAGAAAAATCTCCACTTTTTTGTCATCTTTTGTTTGTCCCACCTACCCCTTCCCAGCAAAACCCCAACTTGCACACATCCCCAGAGTTAGATATAGGGCTTCACATTCATATGCTTTTTCCTCCAAACAGCCCCTTCAAAAGCTTTTGAGCTTCAGGTCTGTTCCCTCAAAGAGTTCTCAGTTGGAGAAGCGACACTTAAACCCTTTCCCTCATTGACAGTGATTACATTCTTTCCCCTGCTTCTCTTCCCTTACCTGGGCTTGTGGTGAAAACTCACTGCGACTGCTCTAAGGAAATTCTGTTAACGTGGTGACATTTACCAGGTGACAACAAGGTCGGGTCAGGTGTTTGATACCCAGGTCTTTGCATGTAATTATCAGGTAGTATTACAGGTAGCTGAGGCTCAGCACATTTCAAGGGGTTATGATGAAGCAGCTGCCTTACTTGTCTAAGGTTTTTCTCAGTAAGATTTTTAAAGAGGCAGCTAGAATTTTATTCCTAATCTTATGCTTATCGTGGTCAAACTCTGGGGCTAGTTTTTTTGCAACTAAAAAAAAAAATGTGAGTAAGCAATGAGTGGGTTTGTGAGCCCAGAAAGGTGATAGTCACAAATATCTCTGAAGGGTAAAATATTCTATGAGGTTTTGCTATTTGCCACCAGATTTCTTCTCTCATGTTAGCAGATCAATCCCTGTTCTCCAAATCTTCTTAAAACCTCAAACGAGTGCTTCTTTCAACTCTTGAAAGAAAAAGCTATCCACTTTCTGGTTTTTCTTCTATGTCCAGAAAAAAAACCCAGAAGCTTCTTAAATCAACGAGAAGCTTCACTTGGGATTAGAATATCAGCCTGTGGATCTGACCAGACTGGAGTTAAATTACATTTCAAAAAAACATTTTAAATACTACAATCACCATTTCTGAGTCTGTTTGCATGGATTTCAGTCTGTTTGGTTTTCTTTTAAGCTCAAAACCTCGCCATCACTGCGAAGTTGCTGTCTTAAGTGTAAATCTAATCTAAATATTTTCCAATAGAGGAAAGAAGAAGAAGAAAGAAAAAAAAAACTTTCTAAATCACGCTGGAAGCTTTGAAAGCGATCCCGCGGGCAGGCTTTGCTGCCGTGTTTTGCATTTCCCGGCCGGGTGCCGGGCA